>NC_053391.1:132953106-133187433 GCF_905171765.1 Bufo bufo | reverse complement strand
TAATAATATTATCCCATTTGTATTATAGAAGACGAGCACATCCAGTCCTTTCTAGCCAGGGACAGCTGCCTTAAGATCTCGGACAAGGTATTATTAAACCGAGGGACAGAAATCTTCCAGATTCAGAAGACAGACTATAGAGATATACTGCACTTCATGACCTAGTGATATAAAGCCCCTTTCAGTAGAGCGAGTGTCACGCTGCGGATCGCCGCAGAGCAGCACCTTCCTGAACTCCCAGTACTGCGGCGGTCGCATAGATTATATAGATTTATGATGCAATGTAACTGTTACGGTTCTGGAATGTATTAAATAACACTGACATAATGCTGTCAGTGTTATCCTACACATTCCAGACCTCTAAGGGTTACATAGCATCATAAATCAATATACTGCTATGTGACCCCCGCAGTGCTGAAGTTCAGGACGGGAGTTGCGCTGCGAGTCCACAGTGTGACACTCGCTCATCTGAAAGGGGCCTAATAGTCATTAACAGATGCTGCACCATGAGCTTCTAACCCCTTGTATGATACAGTAGGATTTTGGACAGGAATATACTGAACCTCTGATGTATGTACTGTATAATAGAATGTATTTACATAGGAGATCTACTACAGCCTCTAACTCTGCCTCTCATCCCTCTAGTATCTCCTGGCCATGGTCCTCACGTACTTTAGAAGAGCAAACCTGCGTACTGAGGAATACAGGACTTACTTCTTCCCAAGTCTGTGAGTTTCTTTTATCCTGTTCCAATATGTTTTAATATATTTTAATATCTATTTTATAAAAACACAACAAATTATCATTTTTGTGATAATACCATGAAGAGGGAATTGGCTATATGTTCGGTCCCTTAACCCCACATAATATGTCACTCCTTCCCAGCCCCATATAAATGAACACACAACACCACTGCTTGGATTTAATCGGCCCACAGCAGCTGTTTATTAAATAAATACATAACATAACTTAATAAATTAACCAATGACGAGGGAGGTCCTAGAAGCCCCAATAACCTCATAAACACAGTAACAAACCTGCGACTCCATCTTGCCCCCAGCCGTTGAACCCAGCTCGAGGCAGCAACTGATGGACGCCTAGTTCGTTAGTACCGGCTCCCTCCATGAGAGTCCAGCCCCTACCGCGGGGCCCTCCATCCTCAGATACCACCATATTTTCCACTTCAGGACCTCCCCCGCCTCCATGACTGCTATGACCAAACACTCCTGACCTACCCACCCTTCCCTGACAAGGCGTCATAATCTCTAACCCCCCATTCATCACCATCACTCCCCCCTCCTCCACTATAAATCCTATTACACAAACCCCATTCCCACTATTACTTTTTTTTTTTTTTTTTTTTAATCCATCACCGCCAAAAACTAGGGACGGGAGGGTGGGCGTTTGCTTTCCCTGGCCGAATGCCTCTGCCCCCCGCCTCCTCCTCACTCTGACCAGCAGCCCCCTCCCCCTCGTTCTCATGACTACTCCCGCCCTTTCTAACTTCCTACCTCTGCACCTTAACCCTTAACTCACCTGTCCCCTCACACCCAAAACCCTCTTCATGACCGGCCTCCCTTACCGCTGTGCTTCTTGTCCGGCCTCACTCAAGTGATTCAGTACTGATTCTTACTTCTAGATTTTTGGCCAACCAGTTTGAAGAGGACGAGCTCTTTAGACAGGGAGATCTACCCCTGGGCCCTCGGATTGATGTGGATGATCCAGAGGAAGCAGCTTCATCATCTGCGCAATCAGATTCTCATCCGGATGGGATTTAGAGCTTGGGTGGAACCGGGAAACCTGTGATCTGGTTAGTTACACAAAAGCTGTAAATTGTGATTAAAAGTTAGTGGTGATTCTAATAATTTATATGATGTATAATTCTAGATCATGGCACAAGACCCTGACCATTGCGCATGGAAGAGAGAGAGGAAAGTCCATCACAGCTGGGCTATACGCCAATGCAGGAGGGATGATGTAGACTTCACCATCACAGGTACATGGATCACCCCTGCACCCTGCTCTCTGTGTAACACCATTCTCCATCCATGCCAGGAGAATAGAACATCCATTGCCAGGAGGAAAAGAACATCTATTGCCAGGCAGATACATAGGAGGAACCCAGAACAGCGGACTCACAAACATCTCTGGTAAGTGTTACATTGGTGTGGCAAAAGGGCTTCAAGTAAGATTCATTATCTAATTCTTAGATGCCAAACCTATCCCTAAATGATAATTTAGTCTGTATAGATTTGCTAGATGACACAGGTACAGTTTGCTTCTTTCTATAATAAAATGTTTATAATCTTTTGTCCTATGATTTCTATGTATTCCTTAGATTTGTGCTGCCAGGATGGGAAACATGGCCGCTGGACCTCCAAGGAGAAGAAGGAAGACAGGACGGATGAAGACCTGGATGAAATATATCCTTTATGTCCTACCGACTCCTAGAACATCTCAGGTAAACAACACAAGGCAGGCAATAAGACATGGCAGGAAACTGGACCAGCAAGTAAGGGACCAGTGGCAGGTAATACCACTGTACCAAGTGCACCGGTTTGACTTGGGGTCAAACCCAGAGGACGGAAACTCAGTGAGCCCAGTTCTTCACAGAGCCCCTGATGGTGGGATGAACTTAACCGAGGGCTCACTGGTCGCACCTCCAGGATGGTCCCGGTGCACTTGGCTACTTACCTGCAAAGACAAACGTTGGTGCAAGCACCAGCGGTCCAGACAGACACGGGACGAACTGGAAAGCAGGCAGACAAACAGGAACCTGAACAAACTCAGGACACTGTTCAGACAGGACAAAATGGGAAGCAGAAAACAAGACAGATGCCTAGATCCCATGCAGAATGGATGCATGGCGGTCACAGACAGAGCTGCTAGACATGACACAAACACTGGACCCCATGAGGAAAAGATGCAAGGGTCACAGGCAGAGTTGCCCAGACAAGCAGATGCCTGGATCCCATGTGGAACGGCTGCATGGTGGTCCTAGACAGAGCTGCACAAATAGGAAGATAAGCACATACCTGGATCTCTTGCGGAACAGATCCCTGGCAATCATAGGTAGAGCCCCCAGACACATAGAGAAGCACATGCCTGGACCCCATGCGGAATGACACATGGCAGTCACAGACAGACTGCTCAGACAGGCTGATGTCTGGACCTCCATGCAAAACAACACATGGTGGTCACAGACAGAGATGCAAAAGCTGGCAGACAGGCAGATGCCTGGACCCCATGCGGATGCATGGCGATAACAGGCAGAGCTGCCTAGACTGAACGGCTGCATGGTGGTCAGAGGCAGAGATGCCTAGACAGGCAGACAAGCAGATGCCTTCATCCCATGTAGAATGGCTGCATGGTGGTTATAGGCAGAGCTGCACAAACAGGCAGATTCCTTGATCCTATGCGGAATCGCTGCATAGTGGTAACAGGCAGAGCTACACAAACAGGCAGACAAGCAGATGCCTGGATCCTATGTGAAATGACACATAGCGGTCACAGACAGAGCTGCAAAAAAAGGCAGACAGGCAGATGCCTGGACCCCATGCAGAATGAATGCATGGCGATCATAGGCAGTGCTGCTTAGACAGGCAGACAAACAGATTCCGAGATCACATGTGTAACAGAAGCGTGGTTGTCACAGGCAGAGCTTCACAAACAGGCAGATAAGCAGATGCCTGGACACCATGCAGAATGGATACATGGTGGTCACAGACAGAGCTGCTAGACATGTGACAAATAGATACCTTGACCCCTATGTGGAACGGATGCATGGCGGTCATAGGCAGAGCTGCACAGACAGATCGACAAGCAGATGCCTAGATCCCATGCAGAATGGCTGCATAGTGGTCATAGGCAGAGCTACACAAACAGGCAGACAAGGAGATACCTGGATCCCATGCCGAACGGCTGCATGGTGGTCATATGAAGAGTCGCACAAACAGGCAGACAAGCAGATGCCTGGACCCCATGTGGAATGACACATGGTGGTCACAGACAGAGGTGCACAGACAGGCAGATGCCTGGACCCCATGCGGAACGGATGCATGGCGGTCACAGGCAGAGTTGCCTAGACAAGCAGATGCATAGATCCCATGTGGAACAGAAGCATGGTGGTCAAAGGCAGTGCTTTACAAAACAGGCAGATAAGCAGATGCCTGGACCCCATGCAGAATGGATGCATGGCGGCCACAGACAGAGCTGCTAGACATGACAGAAACAGATTCCTGGATCCCATGTGGAACAGATACATGGCAGTCACAGACAGAGCTGCCCAAAAGGGGCAGACAAGCAGATCCTTGGACCCCATGCAGAACGAATGCATGACAGTCACAGGCAGAGCTGCCCAAACAGGCCACAGAAATGGACAAGGTGACATTGATGTCTCACTAGGTGACCACACAAACAGGGCAGCTGGAATATCCCAGGTCAGGTGCATAGATCCTGCACCCAGCAAAGCTGGAGACAGAGTGACCTCAAGGCTTACAGCTAACAGGATTCTAAGGGTGGTAAATGAGATCATCTGACCACCTAGTAACCATACCCAGACCAGACCATTAAGGCTAGGTCTACACGACGACATTTGTCGCGCGACATTTTGTTTCACCAATGTCGCGTGACAATTTTAAGGCCTCTTTCACACTTGCGTTGTTGGGATCCGGCATGCACTTCCGTTGCCGGAGGTGCCTGCCGGATCCGGAAAAACGCAAGTGTACTGAAAGCATTTGAAGACGGAACCGTCTTCCAAATGCTTTCAGTGTTACTATGGCACCCAGGACGCTATTAAGTCCTGGTTGCCATAGTAGGAGCGGGGAGCGGGGGAGCGGTATACTTACAGTCCGTGCGGCTCCCGGGGCGCTCCAGAATGACGTCAGAGCGCCCCATGCGCATGGATGACGTGATCCATGCGATCACGTGATCCATGCGCTTGGGGCGCCCTGACGTCACTCTGGAGCGCCCCGGGAGCCGCACGGACGGTAAGTACACTGCTCCCCCGCTCCCCGCTACACTTACCATGGCTGTCAGGACTTTAGCGTCCCGGCAGCCATGGTAACCACTCTGAAAAAGCTAAATGTCGGCTCCGGCAATGCGCCGAAACGACGTTTAGCTTAAGGCCGGATCCGGATCAATGCCTTTCAATGGGCATTAATTCCGGATCCGGCCTTGCGGCAAGTGTTCCGGATTTTTGGCCGGAGCAAAAAGCGCAGCATGCTGCGGTATTTTCTCCGGCCAACAAACGTTCCGTACCGGAACTGAAGACATCCTGATGCATCCTGAACGGATTACTCTCCATTCAGAATGCATTAGGATAATCCTGATCAGGATTCTTCCGGCATAGAGCCCCGACGACGGAACTCTATGCCGGAAGACAATAACCGCAGGTGTGAAAGAGCCCTAAGAATGATAGTCTATGGTGTCGCACTGCGACATGCAACATGCTGCGACTGCGACACGACAGTCGCGACACCATAGACTGCCATTATAAACATTTGTTGCGCAACATTTGTGCAACAAAATGTCGCACAACAAATGTTGCAGTGTAGTTGTGCCCTATCTGTCGCGCGACTTAATGTCGTCGTGTAGACCTAGCCTAACCCCACAAGAACAAACAGGGAGGTGAGCAATCATCAACAGAGAACAGTACACACACAAGCTGCCATAAGTACATGTCGCCCCTGGCAACCAAAAAGCACATAATGCGCACACCTGATCACTGTGCTCAATCACAACACACCTATACAGTCAATACTCAGTGTTACTACACACCCAATCACAACACAGTAGCAACACAAAATCATTTTTGACACATGATCACTACACCTCACCACACACATACAATTATTACACTCACACTAAGGGCTCGTTCACACGACCGTTGGTGTCCCGTTCCCGCATTTGCGGATCCGCAATACACGGGCACCGTTCAGTTGTCATTCCGCATCATGGATGCGGACCCATTCATTTCAATGGGTCCGCAAATCCGGAGATATGGAAGGGAACACTACGGAAGTACTACGCAGTGCTTTCTGGGGTTCCGTTCCATGCCTCCGCACCACAAAAAGATAGAACGTGCTCTATCTTTTTGCGGAACGGAGGGATCGCGGACCCATTCAAGTGAATGGGTCTGCGATCCCCATGCGCCTGCCCCACGGAAGGTGCCCGTGCATTGCGGACCGCAATTTGCGGTTCACAGCACGGGACACCAACCGTCGTGTGAACGAGCCCTAACACATATGTTATAGCGGTAACCTCCCCATAGTATGCCCGGAGGAAGGGCAGTACAGCAGCCATGGCTTCCCACAGGTTTCCTCCACAGGGGGTTTTGCCTGTCCTGAGTGTTGCTGTACGCTCTTCGTGAGTGATGGGAGGAGACCACCACTTATAAAATATACACATACGTATAATAAACTTCATATTTTTAACACTCTTTACTGTGTCTGAGTCATTTCTTCATCTTTTTTTTGTGTGTTAAAGAAAGATGTGATTGATGTAGGATTCGCCTTTTGACATTATGTATTACGAGATACTGATCTTCTGGATTTGGTAACCCTGTTCATCTGTTATTGATGGGGACAAATACTTGTTTTCTCTGCAGCACCGCAGCATAAAAAATAGGTAATACATACTGTTCATTGAAATAAATAAATTTACTTCAATGGTCACCTTGATTCTCCACTGAGACCTCTTAGCAATGAACCATGTAAATTAATGTTCTTGGCTGATAGACAAAGCTGGAGAATAAAAAAGGCAAAATGTGCAATTGTCCGAGAGCCTCCACCATCTAGGGGTCTCCACCACCAATTTCCCAGATGTGGTTTCCAGACTCTATGAGCTGCAAAACATAGAAACCAGAACATGTTGTTCTATGTTTAGAGCTCCAGTGCCTCATAACTACTAAGTAGAAATATCCATTCAGATTTATTGCTATAGGAAGAGGAGGGAAAGTGGCTGCAGAACATCTCATGTACTAAATAAAACATGCAGACATCAGAGGACACTTGTGGTGCCCCTATACAGATTAGGTTATCGGCAGATCCTGTTGATGTTGATGGGATCTTCCAGAAATGATCAAATGTGTATTTGGAGCTCAAAGACGTTCTCCGGGCTAGATATTAATTACCTACTTGGAGAACTTCTTTAATTTATCCACACATTAGATTAACTTTTTACTGGGGAGGGGTGTCTATAATATTTTTAGTCCTGGTCAGATCTCATGGCAGTATGGACGAAAACAGATTTTTTTTATTTTTATTCGTATCTCTTATACAGCATGAATGAAAAAAACAATGTGTGTATTTTACAGATCCAATTTAACCCATTAATTGGAGGTTTTTAATCCAGTAACACCTAGTCACCAGACACTTTTTAGCGATTTTGTACATTTTGTGATAATTCAGTAGCCACGACTTTCTTCATGTCTTGGGTTACCAAAATAATTTGTGGGCCTTGTATTTAGTAGACACATGTTTGCTACTTTCTATACTGCGGTGTCACTTCTACCTTTATTGTCCATATAGCGCTCGCTGAACAAAAGAAAAGACAGAAAGGGTTAGAAACCACTTCTACCGCATCCTCAGGGTCCATGGCTGTCTATGAGTGTCCCCTGACTTGCTCCTTCTAGATTGTAGAAGCTTTGATCATACATTTACAATGGTGTGGGATTAAAGCCCAAGGCCAAGTGACGCAGAGAGAAGGCATTTGGTTCTTATTGGGTTAAATCCAGTGTCACTAGTAGTGATGAGTGGCAGGGGCTATATTCAAATTCGCAATATTTCACAAATATTTTGTAGAATATTCGTCATATATTCAAGAATTCGAGATTATTTTATTGAATGCGAAAAATCGGCTGTGTAAAAATCGCGTAATGCAAATTCGTAACGGGAAATACAGGCGTGGGTCACTTTGGCTAAATTTTTCAAGCTGCTAGAAGTTTCATGAGTTTCTCCTGAGACTGGAGAAAATGGTTGGCACGGCAGAACAATTTTAGCAGGTCTGACTACATATTACTGATTGGTGCACTAAGTATTGTTGTGAACTTGACATTGCTTCCTTCTCATTGGCCCACAAGCTAGAAGCAGAGGAATCATGTTTTCAGATGGAAAAAAATGCTGAATATTCAAGATAACGAATATACACTCACCTAAAGAATTATTAGGAACACCTGTTCTATTTCTCATTAATGCAATTATCTAGTCAACCAATCACATGGCAGTTGCTTCAATGCATTTAGGGGTGTGCTCCTGGTCAAGACAATCTCCTGAACTCCAAACTGAATGTCAGAATGGGAAAGAAAGGTGATTTAAGCAATTTTGAGCGTGGCATGGTTGTTGGTGCCAGACGGGCCGGTGTGAGTATTTCACAATCTGCTCCGTTACTGGGATTTTCACGCACAACCATTTCTAGGGTTTACAAAGAATGGTGTGAAAAGGGAAAAACATCCAGTATGCGGCAGTCCTGTGGGCAAAAATGCCTTGTGGATGCTAGAGGTCAGAGGAGAATGGGCCGACTGATTCAAGCTGATAAAAGAGCAACGTTGACTGAAATAACCACTCGTTACAACCGAGGTATGCAGCAAAGCATTTGTGAAGCCACAACACGCACAACCTTGAGGCGGATGGGCTACAACAGCAGAAGACCCCACCGGGTACCACTCATCTCCACTACAAATAGGAAAAAGAGGCTACAATTTGCACAAGCTCACCAAAATTTGACTGTTGAAGACTGGAAAAATGTTGCCTGGTCTGATGAGTTTCGATTTCTGTTGAGACATTCAAATGGTAGAGTCCGAATTTGGCGTAAACAGAATGAGAACATGTATCTATCCTCTGATGGCTACTTCTAGCAGGATAATGCACCATGTCACAAAGCTCGAATCATTTCAAATTGGTTTCTTGAACATGACAATGAGTTCACTGTACTAAAATGGCCCCCACAGTCACCAGATCTCAACCCAATAGAGCATCTTTGGGATGTGGTGGAATAGGAGCTTCGTGCCCTGGATGTGCATCCCTCAAATCTCCATCAACTGCAAGATGCTATCCTATCAATATGGGCCAACATTTCTAAAGAATGCTATCAGCACCTTGTTGAATCAATGCCACGTAGAATTAAGGCAGTTCTGAAGGCAAAAGGGGGTCCAACACCGTATTAGTATGGTGTTCCTAATAATTCTTTAGGTGAGTGTATATATGTATATGTATTTGGATAGGTATATATGTGTATATGTATTTATGTCTAAGTATGTGTACAATATACAGTATATATATATATATATTTATACATAGAATATACATACACATATGTGTATATACATATTTATATACATATATTTACACACACGTGTGTGTGTGTGTGTGTGTGTATATATATATATACATTGCAATGCATGGGCACCGACAGTGTGTCCACTGTCTGCAGACGTGAACCCATCACAATTCCACTAATGCTGCGACTCACATGTGCAGCATTCACCGCCGATTCCATTACAATGACTGTCAGAAAATTATTCTTTGTGTACCTAGTGCTCCTGAAGAAGTGTCCCGTTGATAGGGGGACAGAAACGCGTAGAGCGCATGCAGGACATTTATATCTGACATAGAATGCTGCGGTTGTAACAAGCAGCGCAGGGATTTACAGTTCATCAGCCAGCAGCTCTGAATGAGGTGCTAGGCTTTTGTTACTGTTTGTTCCATCCCTGACGCTCTTGACACATCTCAAGTCAGGCTAATAGTGGACCAATACACATTTAAGCCCCAACCTGATGTAGAGTCCTAGTGGGCATACGGCTATCTTGTTGCGACACCTGGTGAGTTGTATCCAGGATAGACAAATAGCGTATGACACTGGTATCATTAGTGGTACTCACGTTAGGACAAACACTTAGGTCCAGTGAGTTTTCAGATAACCACTACTTCTTTTCTGTGGGAAATGGTTTGTGGCAGAGATACAATAGTGCTGTTACGCACATAGGTATTGCAACTGTTCATTAGAATACCTACTGCCCTGACCATCCATAGTGCCATTGGAACTGTGGTTACCGTCTGTGGTCTGCGGTCTCAATCTGGCACTCATCCTTTTCTGCCTAGTCCTGGTAAGGGCATAATAGCTTTGTGATTTTATTTACGTATCTAATAAAGATTTATTTTAATCGTACATATAGGCAGTGATACCATTCACATAAAGGGGGTCTGCAATCTGCATCCGACAGTACTTTTTCGCAGTGCGGAGGCATGGACAGAAAACCCATGGATGCACTCCATAGGTTTCCGATCTGTGCTTCCATTTCGCACCACACCGTATCTCTCGGATTTCAGACCCATTCACTTGATACGGTGCGCACACGGCTGGTGCCTGTATATTGCAGAGCCCCTGTTCACGGACCACAATACAGGCACAGGCAGGCTATGGTCATGTGCATTAAGGCCTAAAGCCATACCTCCTTCCAGTATCTGGCAGGACAGTCCCGGATTTCAGTGGCGGACCTGGTACGGGGGAGGTATGTCCAAAATGGATCAGTTTGGCCCTAATGCATTCTGAATGGAAAAGGATCCCCTCAGAATTCATCAGTTTGCCTCCGATCAGTCACCATTCTGCTTTGGAGGCGGACACCAAAACCCTGCTTGTCCGCCTGATGAAACTGATCCAAACGGATCCGTCTTGACAAACAATGTAAGTCAATGGGGACGGATCCGTTTTCTCTGGCACAATAGAAAACAGATCCGTCCCCCATTGAATTTCAATGGTGTTCAAGACGGATCCGTCATGGTTATAGAAGACATAATACAAACGGATCCATTTATGACGGATGCATGCGTTTATATTATGGTAACGGAACAGTTTTTTCGGATCCATGACGGATCCGCAAAAACACGAGTGTGAAAGTAGCCTTAGGCACATCGTGTCCCTCTTCCTTCTAATCTAAAGTTGGGAGGTATGCTAAAGCACTGATGACATGACATCTAAGGTGCTGTTGTTACTATGGTATCACAGTTGGCCAGGGATGTCATGTGACCACTCCTCTGAAGATGCTTGCTGTGATGCATGCTGGGATTTATACTTTCACTTTGCAGCTGCTCCACCCACAGCCTCTCATTAATGCGAACACGCTGTGCTAAATGCAGTAGAAAAATTATATATATATACAGTATATCTGTCATGATACAAATTCATCTTGGCTTTTGTTATTGTCTGGGGCACTTTATTTGGTTTTATACTTATGATGGCCTTTAAGTTGAATAGTGGAGCAGCAGGGAGTAGGAACTGCTGCTCCTCCTCAACCACACTGCTGCAGGAGTGCGATCTGCCCGTCCCCTTACCTGCCTGGTGCCTGCCCACCTGCCACTGAAGTCCCGTTAAGGAGGAAAAAGGAGAGCCTATGCTAGAGTGTGATCTGCCCATTCACTTCCCCATCCGACGGCTGTCCACGTGCCTCTGGACACTGCACGGATGGCTAAGGAGGAAGACGCATCTGCCTGCCCAGTGCCCACCTGCCTGCCTTTGAACACCATTGCTGTTATCCTGGGCAGGGCTTCAAGATTAAAGGGGTGAGTGAGCAGCTGCTGAGTCAGAGACCGTGTTAGGGTATGACGACACAGTAACACTCACACAAGGGATAGTGTAGCCCTAAACTTCCCAGAGCCACTATCCCTGTCTATTTGCACGGTCACCCTGCGCGGTGACCCCACAACTGGTCGACGGTCCCTATACTAAGTAAGTGGGGGAGTGACTCACAACAGGAAACAAACAGGCACAATAAGAGTAGTCGTACAGTACAGGGTCAAAAGCCAATCTGACAGTGAAATTCCAAGAAAGCCAGACACAACAGAAGTCAAAAACTAGAAGAGCAATACAATATCACCAGAAGCCAGAAAACAGTCACAATACCAGATCCAGAAGTCTACAGCCAAAGTAAATGCAATACCACAAGGGAACATAAATTCACAAGCATCTGTACTCTGCAGATGCTGGCCTTTATACTGAGAAGAGGCAGCTCACGTCAGTATGTCTGTACATCGGGGGGAGCTGCCACCCGTGCGCCCCGACACCCAGGACCCCAGCACACACCCTCATTGGCCCGGGGCTCTGAGGGCCGGACCACACTCCTGGTTCCCCCGGCCACTGGATGCGGCAGCAGCAGTCGGGGGACCTGTGACAAAGAGGATGTCAACAGAGGCTCTCGGTTGCACATTGTGAATGGGGAATCATGGTACAGGTATTGTATATGCCCTCTTACACCCTGTACAGTGCCCTCTTATACCCTATACTGTTCCTCCTATTCATACACTGTACTGTGCCTCTTATACCCTTTATTAAGCCCCTAGTCATACACTGTACTATGCCCCTTTATACCCTATAGTGTGCTCCAGGTCATTCACTGCACAGTGCCCTCTTATAGCCTATACTGTGCCCCTAGTCATACACTGTACTGTCCCTCCTTATTGCATGTTATCCAGTCACAGTTTAGTAGTGTTATTAAGTCACTGTATGGTGGTGTTATCCAGTCATTGTATGGTGGTGTTATGAAGTCACTGTATGGTGGTGTGATTCAGTGACTGTATCGTGGTGTGATTTAGTGACTGTATGGTGGTGTTATACAGTCACTTTATGGTGGTGTCATCCAGCCACTTTATGGCTTTGTTATGCAGTCACTGTATGGTGTTGTTATCCAGCCACTGTATGGCGGTGTCATCCAGTCTCTGTATGGCTTTGTTATGCAGTCACTGTATGGCGGTGTCATCCAGCCACTGTATGGCTTTGTTATGCAGTCACTGCATGGTGGTGTTATCCAGTCACTGTATGGTGGTGTTATCCAGTCACTCTATGGTGGTGTTATGCAATCATGGTATGGCGGTGCTATACATTCACCGTTATTCTCCAATCACTTTATGATGTTTGTTATCCAATCAAGTTATTACTCAGTATGATGGTATTATGTCATCTCTGTATGTTGGTAATATACTCATTGTTCTATCCCTCTACCAGATTCCTCCATAGCATACATCCTATTTCATCCATTACATCCCTGCATCCTACCTCTAGCGATATTCGTGGTCTCATGCAGCCTCTTTTTGGCAGATTATCCATTAGCTTTTGTGCTTATCACAATTGTTTTCTACTTTACATTATATCATATGTTTACTTTTTCTTAGTCCTTATGTCAACCTCTGTATACATACATTCATCAGTTTTACACTACACACACATATGTGACTTGACAAAGGTTGTCACTTGCTATATCTGGAGTTACTTTTACCAACTGGAGTGAAAAAAATAGCCAACAAAAACCAGATTCATTGTTTATTTGGTGAACTGAAAAATAAAGACTATTGCATTCTTACGTATTTAGAGGGCAGCATGGTGGCTCAGTGGTTAGCACTGGTGCCTTGCAGTGGTGGGGTCCTAGGTTTGAATCCTATTAATGTCCTCCATGTGTTTGCGCAGGTTTCCTCTGGGTACTCCGGTTTCCTCCCACACTTCAAAGACATACTGATAGGGAACTTAGATTTTGAGCCCCATTAAACTTGATGCTAATGTCTGTAAAGTGCTGCGGAATATGGTAGCGCTATATAAGTGCATAAAATAAATAAATACATTTGGAATGTACCCTGGATATTATGGGAGTCATTTACAATCAGAAATACGCCTACATTAGGCATATTTGTGGAGCACATTTCGGCACAAAGGTTATTTGCACCACAATCTGCGACGTTTCCCCGCTGATGCCCAGTCTAAAAAAAAGTGGAAGGGGATGGGCTGTCTTACATTTAGACCGGCACTAAATACGCTTAAGTTATGTAGAGGCCTCTACATAACTTCAGCAGATCCACCGCCAGCGCAGTGGCTTATTAAGACTGGAGTCTAAAATGCTGCTCTTAATAAATTGACTCCTTTATATTTATTGACTCCAAAGTTTGGACACGCAGATTCTAGACCTTCCTAATTCTTTCCTTTATCTCTTGTTTTCTTTATGGAGTACTGTACATATGGTAGGGTCTTTCAATTTAAAGGGGTATTCCACTTGTTACAAGTTATCCCCTATCCACAGGATGGGGAATAACTATTAGATCGGTGGAGGTCCTACCGTTAGAACCCCCTACTGATCACAAGAACTCATATCTCCTGCAGCCCCCCTGCAAAGAATGAGCGGCTGGTCACATGGGAATAGCGCTGTACTCAGCTACCTCCGGAGCTCCCACAGAAATTATTGAAGCAGTGACATGTACGACCGGCTGCTCAATTTTTTTATGGGGCACTACAGGGGGTACGGGGTCCTCATTCTCATGATCGGTCAGGGTCCCAGTGGTCTGACCCCCACCAATCTAACAGTTTTCCACAGGATAATAACCAGAATACCCCTTTAAGTAGAAAAACTTCAGGGAAGGTAATTCTCTTTAACTTTGGTTCAATCCTGTGAGGAGCAGAGCACATGTCACTGTTCTCAATTCCTCCTCTAATAGTAGACTAAGGCCCCAATCAGACGACTGTGTGAACTTATGCAACATACAGCAAAAGATTGAACATGTCCTATCTTTTGTGGTGAGGAGGCAGGGACCCGGAAGCCCACGGAACGGCTTCCATGTATTTCCATGGGCTTCTGGGTCCGTGCCTCCTCACCACAAAAGATAGGACATGTGCTATCTTTTGCCATATGTTGTGGATCGCAAACCCATTTAAGTCAATGGGTCCACACCGCAGTAGAAAGTTAACAGGTCGGCGTCTGGACCAGATGTTTGCAATGAAGAAGTCATGTCTGTCCTTTATACTTTCTTTTATGATCCACTCCTAATTGTGGCTTCCAAAACTGCATGCAGAAACCTGACTGTGTGGCTGTACCCTAAAACGAACAGTTTGCAAGTACCGTGGTCTGGGGTACCGCAGAGGCAGATTTGGAGAAGGGTACAAACAAATGTCCACTGCTTTGAAAGTTCCCAAGAGCAAAGTGGGCTCCATAAATCTTAAATGGTAAACGTTTGGATCAACCAGGACTCTTCCTAGAGCTGGCCGCACCCCCAAACTAAATAATTAGGGGAAAAGGACCTTGGTAAAAGTAGTGACCAGGAGCCCAATGGACACTCTCGCTGGGCTCCAGAGAAGCTGTGGGCATATAGGAGAAACTTCCAGAAGGTCAACTATTACTGTAGCACTGCACCAATTTGGGCTTTATGTGGTCAGAAACAAACCTCTCCTCAGTGAAAGAAACATGAAAGCCCATCTGGAGTTTGCAAAGAAGAACCTAAAGGACTTTCAGGCTGTGAGAAACAAGATATAGAAAGAAAAAGACACAAATGCAATGGCACTCTGCAACCAGCACTCTGCCCTGCCTCTATGCTGGATGAGGCATTGGTGTACATTTTGGCCAAAGCGTAATAAGCCACTCACCACGTCAAGGTCGCCTCTATGGAGTGGTCCCTAACACTAGTTCCTACCTGTTTGTGGGCCATGACAGCCACACAAAGTCCAGGGAATGCAGGTGCAGCATGCACGCCAAGCACACTCTGCTTTTAACCCCGTCCGGTGCCATTACAGCTTTCATCGGATCCAGGGATGCAAGTACCAACATGCACGCTGAGCCCACTATATACTTCTCCTGGAGCCAAATGGCTTCTGGTAGGTGCTATATATGCAGACTCAGTTTTATACTGACTTTAAAACCAGACTCCAGGACAGATTGACAGGTCAGGTGTGCATGACTGCATGGAGATCGCCACGCCTCCAATATATACTACAAAGAAAAAATGTGGGGGATTCAATCAGCACAACCCTATATGTAGGTGCACATCGCTATGGCGAAATACATATACAAAGAAAAAGACACAAATGCAATGGCACTCTGCAACCAGCATTCTGCCCTGCCTCCATGCTGGATGAGGCATTGGTGTACATTTTGGCCAAAGCGTAATAAGCCACTCACCACGTCAAGGTCGCCTCTATGGAGTGGTCCCTAACACTAGTTCCTACCTGTTTGTGGGCCATGACAGCCACACAAAGTCCAGGGAATGCAGGTGCAGCATGCACGCCAAGCACATTTGTGTCTTTTTCTTTGTATATGTATTTCGCCATAGCAATGTGCACCTACATATAGGGTTGTGCTGATTGAATCCCCCACATTTTTTCTTTGTAGTATATATTGGAGGCGTGGCGATCTCTATGCAGTCATGCACACCTGACCAGTCAATCTGTCCTGGAGGAGGTGCAGCGTACTCAAGTTGTGTTTAATAGTGTTCCTGGGTGTTGTAGTGCAATAGACACTAACCTGAGACGGCTGACTCTCTGCAAAGGCAGGTGAAGGTAGAAAATGTTCGTGACGCCAGTGCCAATTAAACGGTGGCACGCCGTTTGCTGATAGCAGGAATAACTGAGGAACCACGTGATGTTAAAGTAGAACTCCAACTTTAGTAGTTTCCATATAGAGACATTAACGGAAGCGCAGTTCTTTTGCATACAGTCGATTTTTCAATACAGTTGATGCAGGCAATACAGATTGAGCAAGGTGACTACAGAGTGTGAAACACAGGACTTGCAGTACAGGAGCTTGCACTCTATTCCTGACTGATCCTGGGACATAGAAAATCTTCTCCAAGGCCCAATACCTTAACTCTGGCGTATATCCTTGGTTCTCTCTTTATAAAGTACCTCCTCTGTTATCTTGAGTACCTCTTGCTTTCCTGAGTTCTGCCTCTGTCTCCCTCTCAGCTTCTCAGACTCTAGAAGCTTCTGCACTGAACTCTTTAACAGTGGTCTTCCTGCTTCTGCATATATGAATTCAGGAGGGGAACCTTCTCCTAGGATTTGGAACCCGGTTACAGGGACTGCAATACCCTCTCCTGGTCCGCAGGCTTCAGGCCTGGACTTGTCTCTGACATAGTCTAAGCTCCAGCTTCAGCCTACAGGCTGCAGCTTTAGACAGACACTTAGACTAGACTCACTTTCCCTTCCCTGACTGGGCCTTATATAAACTAGGGCTCCCTAGCTCCCTCTAGTGACTAAGAGCTGGAATGACACCCCTAGCAGGCCTGTACATGCACATTTCACAGTAACAGGGAAATACATAGCATTATATTACATGACATTTTATAAAACTGACATATACCAACTTCCCCATAATTAAGGAGGGACGACAGCACACCAAGTGACCCTTTTGTAGTGACGGGTATTACAGTCCCCGTACACTACAGCTGGTTTTAAAGTCAGTATAAAACTGAGTCTGCATATATAGCACCTACCAGTAGCCATTTGGCTCCAGGAGAAGTATATAGTGGGCTCAGCATGCATGTTGGTACTTGCATCCCTGAATCCGATGAGAAACAAGATATGGCCTCATTTCTAAGCATCATGTCTGTATTAAACTGAGCGCTGCTCATGGCCTGCCCAATGCCTTCTCTACAGTTAAGGCTACTTTCACACCTGCGTTTAGGTGCGGATCTGTCTGGTATCTGCACAGACGGATCTGCACCTATATGCAAACGCTTAGATCCGTTCAGAACGGATCCGTTTGCATTACCATGAACAAAAAAAACAAAAAAAAACCTTTTTTTAATTTTTTTTGTTCATAATAATGCAAACGGATCAGTTTTGACTTTACATTGAAAGTCAATGGGGGACGGATCCGTTTGAAAATTGAGCCATATTGTGTCAACTTCAAATGGATCCGTCCCCATTGACTTATATTGTAAGTCTGGACGGATCCGTTTGCCTCCGCACGGCCAGGCGGACACCTGAACGAAGCAAGCTGCGTTCGGGTGTCCGCCTGCTGAGCGGAGGACAAACGGTGCCAGACTGATGCATTCTGAACGGATCCGCATCCACTCAGAATGCATTAGGACGGGACGGATCCGTTCGGGGCCGCTTGTGAGAGCCTTCAAACGGAACTCACAAGCGGAGCCCCGAACGCTAGTGTGAAAGTAGCCTAAGTATGGTGATGGCAGCATTATGCTGTGGGGCTGTTTTTCAAGGTCTGGGACAGAGAGACTAGTTAGATTTGAGGGAAAGCTGAACGAAGCTTGAAGATTGATATTATTAATGGAAATTTGATCCATTGTGCTCTGGAACTCAGACTGGACTAAAGGTTTACATTCCAACAAGACAATGACCCTCAGCACACAGCCAAGACAGCACAGGAGTGGATGTGAAGGTACATGAGTGGCCAGCCAGAACCCTGATTTGAACTCCATCAAACATCTCTGGAGAGACTTGAACATGGCTGTCCACTGACAGTCCCCATCCAACCTGACAGAGCTTGAGAGGATCTACAGACAAGAATGGCAGAAAATTCCCTAATCCGGGTGTGCAAACCTTGCGGCATTATACCCAAAACTGGAGGTTGTAATCACTGCCAAATGTGGCTGAACTAAGCACTGAGTAAAAGGTCTGAATACTTATGTCAATGCAATATTTTAGTTTTTCCTTTTCAATAAATAAGCAAAGATTTTAAACATTCTGTTTTCACTTTGTCATCATGGCTAATTGAATGCAGAATGATAGGGAAAAACTTTAATTTTATATGTTAGCACAAGGCCTCAACACCAAAAATTGTGAAAAAGTGAAAGGGTCTGAAATAGAGTTGAGCAAACTTCTTAAAATTCGCTTTGTGTCCAATTTGGCAAATTTTTCAAGAAGATTAGTTCGGATCCTAAGCGATTCTATATGAATCAAAGTTGCTCCAATTGCCTTGAAAATTGGTGTATAAAACCCAATATTCTATTTTTAATTTATTTACGAATTTTTGCTCTCTTTCTTTTTCTGCTGCCTTTTAAGCTTGAATGCAATGACAGCAATAGCAAATAATGTCAGTGACACCAACATAAAAAGCTATGGATAAATGCATGGTTGACGGTGTTAACACACAGCATATATAAAAACACACTGCACCATTGCATGTGTTATGATTTTTCATATTCGCAAACTTCCAAAAAGTGTCCCTTATTGGGGAAGGTGGTATTTAAACAAGCACAGCGTTATGTAAAAAAACAATGTCTTGTTGAGATCAAACATATGATCAGTAAAAAATACACACATATTGTCATAAAAAAGAGTGGCTTGTTCTGCACAAGCATCCAGAAATGGTGCCTTAATGGGTCAGAATGCCTGCCCCTATTTATACACGCACAAGTGTTAATTATCAGAAGAGTGGCTGGTTCTGAACAAACCTTGAAAATTCTCCCTTTTAATTGGGAGCAGCAGCAGTATAGTGTGGATGTGGAAAGGATAGGGCAATAGTGGCATGTGTCTGCAATAGTAGCAGCAGCAATAGCCATGGAACAGACAAGGCAGTAGATGTGTGCAGCTGTTTAGGGGTAGTAGTAGTAGTTGTAGTGATGGCTGTGTAGCGGTAATAGTAGTGGTAATAAAGGTAATAGACGAGGCAAAAGAGTGATTAGCAGAAGGGAGTAGCAGCTGCTGCAGTGGTGTAGTGCCCTGGAGCAGGGGTACTTTGAAGTCTGAACATTTGCCTCTGTTTTCCCCTATTCTAAGTTATGAAATCCTTACTTTGTTTCACTTTAAAGGGTTAATGAGCACTGACATATTGTTCCACAGTTACTATAAGGGTTAAAGAATAGTATGATTTTGTTGAAAAAGGCAGACTTGTTTACCAATAACATTAGACAGACTGACCTTTTGAATGTCTAGTTTAGCTGTGTTTCTATGTCTGAAGACTGTCTTGTCTGGAAAAACTGCTTTGTCGTTCCCATAAGGTAATATTGAAGTTCTAATGCAAGTCTATGACAGATGGAAATTGTAACTTTGAAGCTTTTTGGGCTATGTTTCTCCACTCCTCACCTCCCACTAGAAGGTTTTAGTTCAGCTAAAAACTGTACATAATGAGAGCAGTCAGAGCGATCAGTGCTTAGAAGAAGAGACTACTTGAGTGACTAGAAGAAGAAACTGAGATAGGGATGCTGAGTCTTAGACCCAGGGTCACCAGCCCCGTGACCGAGAGGCCTAATGGACTACTGAGCCACAGACCCTGGGCATTCAGCCATAGAGGTAATAGAAGAGGCAAAAGATTGATTAGCAGCAGGGAGTAGAAGCTTCTGCGGTGGTGTAGTGCCCTGGAGCTGGGGTTCTTTGAAGTCTGGACATTTGCCCCTGTTTCCCCTATTATTAGTCATTAACTTCTTACTTTGTTTCAATTTAAAGGGTTAACTTGCACTGGCATACTGTTTAATACTGTATAACTGAATTTTATATGTGTGTTGTAAAATATATCCTGTTCATTTCCACTGTATTTGCACTGCACTGTGGAAAGGGGTTAATAAATACTAAGAGACATATGGGGCTTTTTAGCAAATAATGAGAAGCTAATAAGGGTTAAAGAAGAGTATGTTTTGGAAGGAAAAAGCCAGACTTGGTAACCACGAGAGAGACTGACCTTTTGAATATATGGTTTAGCTAAGGTTTGATGTCTAAAGACTTCTTTTTGTCTGGAAAAAATGCTTTGTCATTCCCATTAGGTATTATTAAAGTTCTAATGCAAGTCTATGACAGACGAAAGTTATAACTTTCTATCTATTTGGGCTATTTTTCTCCACTATATCCCTCTCTCAAGAAGGTTCTAGCTCAGCTGGAAACTGTATATAATGAGAGCAGTCAGAGCCCTTAGTGTTCTGCAGTTAGGGATCAGTGCTTAGAAGAAAAGACTCTGCCAGACTACCTCAGTGACTAGAAGAAGACACTGAGATGGGGATGCTGAGCCACAGACCCAAGGGCCACCAGCCTTATGATCAAGGAGTCTGCCAGACTAATGAGCCACAGACCCTGGGCCTCCAGCCTTTGGCCAGGGTACCAGCCTTCTATAAGAGAGAGAGAGAGAGAGAGAGAGAGAGAGAAAGCTAGCTCAGGCCTTTCCTCAGTATGAACACTTCTTCTGCCTAGAAGAAGAGTGGAGAAAACAGCCCAGTGCCTTGTCTGTACTGATTTGCACTTGGAGTTTATCCAGTAAAGAAGCATTGGTTTATTTCAGACCCTGACTCTATTGACTAATTTCCCATTGGGGTCCACAACGCCTTACCATTCCTTCTGGAGAGCAGCAACACATGATGACACCTCAGTGCCGGGGGATCCAGCATAGTGTTGGGGCCACTCCAAACCCGGCCAACTGCACTGGTGGCAGCAACAGCCATATGGTACTTAATATGATGGTAGGGAGGCTGACATCAGCAGTGGCATGATGGTTGCAGAAGAAGCAGCTATACAGTACAGAGTATAACAGTAGGCAGGCAGACAGCGGCAGTGGCATGATGGGACACTGTCAGCAAAGGCAGATCAATTCATTGGCTTTATTCATTGTCACAAGACAGAATATAGAGAGCATACTAGGCCAGTTCAGGCTATTGTTCTAAGTCCATGGGGTCAGGGAACATGGTATACGCCAGAGAAAGGACAGGTCAGGCAGGACTGAACTGGGGTATGTTTATGCATCAGCCTGGTGCAGCAAATGAAAGAATAGCTCCATTATGTTGATGATACTGAACAGGCTGCTACAGCTTCTGCTGCTTGTGCTAGCAGAGACAGAGGGTGGTGGTTGACTCGGCAGGGGGTGGAGAGGAGCCACAGATACATGGGCGTCAAGTGTCTGCTTGCCAAAAGTTGTGGCAAGCTCCGTACACTGTGTTTCCTGGAAATAAAGCAATTTAGCCTCCCTTTCAACAACAGGAAAATATATCCCCTAATATTATTTGATACCAAGGGTCTAAAGGCCTGGCTATCCAGTAATCATCACATTGCTTTATGTGAATGATACACCTGTCATTATGTAAGCAAACAAGTATACGAATTGCCATTCTGGCTGACGTGCCCAAGCAATTAGATCTTGTAGGCTCTGCCCCCCACAAAAGTGATTGGTTATCGTGGCAGCTGTCGTCGCCATTATCATCATCAACTTCCTGCTCCTTCACCGTTGACTCCTCCTCCAGTGGAAGCTCCTCATCCTCACCCTCTACTTCAACCTCCATGGGACTTTCTCCTTGTGGGTTCCAAATAGCTATATGGCAACCTGCAATATATCTTGCAAAACTAAATTTATCATGGGCATCATGCAGGGAGTATGTCTTATTTCCCCCAAATGCAGCAAGGCTACAATGTTCCTGCCATTGTCATTAACCGCTTTGTCCAGTTGAAGTTAGTGAGGCGACAGCGAGCAGAAAGTTTGCTGCTTGATGCAGTGCGAGGGGGAGTGAAACTCTGCCCTGCTTCTGTTGGGGACAGGAAAATATCCATGGAGGAGGACGTGGAGAAGTAGGATAAGCACCTGGTGTGGGAACCAGACCAACACAAGTACGGAGGCATCAATAGTACCCGACCTTCTTACTGCGGTGTTACATCACCGCTGCCGTGAAAAAGAATGACTCAACAGGCCATGAAAGATTACGGAGGCATCAATAGTACCCGACCTTCTTACTGCGGTGTTACATCACCGCTGCCGTGAAAAAGAATGACTCAACAGGCCATGAAAGATATACTGTTCTATCCCAGAACATCCAAAACCAACAATTTGGCATCGCAATGTGAAAGGAACTGTTTTTCCACTTTTTATTACTGTTATACGTCAAAATACATTTCACTTATGACCCTTCATAGTAGTTATGCCCTCTGTGCCCCTTCATAGTAATAATGCCCATTGTGCCCCCTTCATAATAGTAATGCCCTCTGTGCCCCCTTTGTAGTATTAATGCCCTCTGCGCCCCTTCATAGTAATAATGTCCACAGCAACTACTCACCTTGTCCTGTTCCTGAAGCTCAGATCCAGCTCTCCCCTGCAGACACAGGTCGCTCTACAGTAGTGAGTGGGAGGAGCTTAAGCAGATTCTCTGGATGCAGGCTCCTCCCACACACGTCGGCAGTGTGATCTGAGTCTGTAGGCTGAATGGTGGAGCAGGGAGAAGTCTCTCTGCTTCACCATTCAGTGCAGGAGAGACAGAACGCGGGGAGCTGAGGGAGCTTACAGGACCGCAGATCCTAGCGCTCTAGCAATGAGCGCTTCCTTCTGTATTGATGGAATCACTCATTGCTTCTGGTCTCTGGCACCACCCTGAGAGTGGGGACCCAGTGCTGACACCCCCTTCTCCCCCAGCATGCCTCTGATATACATACAAATTTTAGATAGTTAATGGAGACCAGAGGCTGTGGGACTTTGTATTCATGTGTGCTATACTGTAATTTAGACAAGAAAACAACATGGCAGTATCCACCAATGAGACTAGAAGGAGTATGGATGACAGCTATAAGGATGACTATTATGGTAATTTATTGTACAACTGTTTAACATTATTAGAATGTACCGCCCCTTTAAATTTACTGCTGCATGAATCATCATGACGTGTGCCGCAAGCATCAACCAATAGAATCGCAGGATTTGAATTCAAAGAAGGGAAGAAAACGTCAGTTGGAGCCAGTTTGTTATTTCTTCACTAGAGATAAGAGGTTCATCGCTTCTTGTCAGAAGAGAGACGTTTTGGAGAGCGACCACGATGGGGATCTGCGCGCTGAGGAAACATCTACTAACAGCGATTCATCAGAGGTAAAAACCGTCATCTGATCAATGGCATTGCTGACTTATGTCATCCCACAAACTGACCATCAGGGATCTGTATCATAAGGAAACCAACATTTACTGGATTTTATTAATAAAGTATCCAAAATATGGAGAGACTGAGGTTATTGTGTATAACTATGGAGAAACCTGGGTGATGATATTGATTAATATGGAGAATCTATGATAAGTATGGATAAGGGTCCATTCATACATCCGCAATTCCATTCCGCATTTTGCGGAACGGATTTGCGGTCCCATACATTTCTATTACTCGCACTTCTGGGTCAGCAATTCCGATCCTGAAAAAAATAGAACATGTCCTATTCTTGTCCGGAATAGCGGACAAGAATAGGCATATTCTCTTAGTGCCCGCAAAATGCGGAACGCACATTGCCGCTGTCCGTGTTTTGCAGATCCGTGGACCTGCAAAACACACACGGATGTGTGAATGGACCCTAAAAATGACCAAACTTGGATGACTGGTTAAATATGGACCAAAAAGGTTGTCTATGGATAAATACGGTGGATCCTGGGTCTAAAATGATTTTTAGTAAATAAAAGACACATGGAGTCATTTATCAAACTGGTGTAAAGTAGAACTGGCTTAGTTGCCCATAGCAACCAATCAGATTTCACTTTTCATTTTCTAAAGGAGCTGTCAAAAATGAAAGCTGGAATCTGATTGGTTGCTATGGGCAACTAAGCCAGTTCTACTTTACACCAGTTTGATAAATGACCCCATGATATATACGGTATGTGTGTGGTCATTATTACATTGTATAGAATACTTGTAGACTAGAGTATACCTACAGGTAAGCCCATAGGGAGACATTTATGAATTCTGCTACGCCAGAAACTGGCATTAAATGTCACAAGCGCTTGAAGTTTGTGATTGTTGCACAGAATTTAGCTACTTTTTGCCTCCTGCACCGCCCTGCTCCACTTTCTACAGTTTGCTGGGATTAAGGGTAAATTTCCAGATTAGATCACTTTTTCAGTTTTCTTTATCTTCTGTGACAATCAGTAAAGTTGCAAAAATGTCGCAACTCCACGGCAGACCCACCCCAGGCATACATTAATAGACCATATCGCACTTGCACCAAATTCCTTATAACTGTGCACCATTTCATAAATCTCCCCCATTGTTTATCTCAGTGGTAATATGAAATATATTGTAATGGATCATTTACTATAGAGAGAGACAGGATATATAGGAAGACACGTTGGGGGAATGTATCAAGGGGAAGTCAGTTTTCTGCCATAGAAAAGTCCGGTTTTGCTCACCATGTACATTGTGTGTCTTATCTTATATCAATGTGTCCAGAGATGTTACTGTGAAACAGCTGATCAGTAGGGCTGTAGGCTGTAGGTCCACTACTGATCAGATATTAGTAGCCGGTTATCAATGCTATAACCCTCGAATACCCCTTTAAGCCTCTGGGACTAAGTGTGACTGTTATATTTAGACATGGTGGACATTCTCTAAAAGGAATTCATCAGGGACAAAAATCACACTCCAAATATATATATATATATATATATATATATATATACACACACACACACACACACACAGTATATATATATATATATATATATATATTTATAAATATTTTTCCTTCTCTTTAAGCTTCCCAAGAAGAACAGGAGAAGCAACCACAAGGAAGAGGAAGACAGAACTGTAAGTGGATCGGCCTTGATCAGCAGAAAAGAAGAGGAATTGAAAAAAAATGTGCTCTGCCTCACCCAATTCACCTGAACCCTACATCAGAAAATGTGGCGCTGGCACATGGCACTCACTATGAAAAATTATATTTCTCAATGTATACCTTGAATATATTATAAATCTGCCCTCTACATCTCTTTGTCTCCTGCTTCCTTTCATATAGTACATGATAAAACTTTCACTTGCAGCCACCACTAGGGGGAGCTCAGTGAATAGAAATGTATAATGTTATGTGCACTGAGGTCCCTCTAGTGCTGTTATTACTATTATGTCGTGAAGCTAGAGGTCAGCACCACACACCCTCACCATGCCTCCATAACAGTGCCATGGTCTTCCTTCATGGTGAAGCATGTGATACTGGTATAAACTAGAAATCACCCTAAGGAACAGCATAGGCCCACAGACATCTGACATCACAACTCCTAGAAACTCAGAACTAGTGCATAAAGTAGCCTTGTGCATGAGGGCTAATAATGTAATATGGACTGTATTTCTTCTATCACAGTTCACCAGAAGAATCCAGGAAGAGGAAGAAGATGGATGATGACATCCCGCAGCCAGAAGAACGGGCTGCTTTCTTCACACTCCTTGGTAGGATTAGGCCAGACATAGCGGGACACATTTACTAAAGATTAGCGTTTCATACAGCAGTCATAAGAAGAGGACGATGGGAGTAAGAGGTGGCAAATTTATAAAGAGGCACAGGCCCCTGGATAAGTGGTCACATCTTGTGCTGTCCACAAACTGAAGTCTACAGCCTGGATTAGATTTCAGCTTTACTGCCATATAGCTTCTGTAAATGTTCCCTATCGTTCTTAAGGATACAGGACCTGTCCCTCCCCTGCTCTAGTGCTTATTGCAATAAGATGTCTCACTGAAGTGTAACAGCTTGTTTTTCTATGGTATATGAATGTAATCTTGTGATTTGAGAAAAGTATCAATTATATAATAATATTATTCCATTTGTATTATAGAAGACGAGCACATCCAGTCCTTTCTAGCCAGGGACAGCTGCCTTAAGATCTCGGACAAGGTATTATTAAACCGAGGGACAGAAAATCTTCCAGATTTCAGAAGACAGACTATAGAGATATACTGCACTTCATGACCTAGTGATAAAAAGCCCCTTTCAGTAGAGCGAGTGTCACGCTGCGGACTCGCAGCGCAGCACCGTCCTGAACTCCCAGTACTGCCGGGGTCGCATAGATTATATAGATTTATGATGCAATGTAACTGTTACGGTTCTGGAATGTATTAAATAACACTGACATAATGCTGTCAGTGTTATCCTACACATTCCAGACCTCTAAGGGTTACATAGCATCATAAATCAATATACTGCTATGTGACCCCCGCAGTGCTGGAAGTTCAGGCAGGGAGTTGCGCTGCGAGTCCACAGTGTGACACTCGCTCATCTGAAAGGGGCCTAATAGTCATTAACAGATGCTGCACCATGAGCTTCTAACCCCTTGTATGATACAGTAGGATTTTGGACAGGAATATACTGAACTCTGATGTATGTACTGTATAATAGAATGTATTTACATAGGAGATCTACTACCAGCCTCTAACTCTGCCTCTCATCCCTCTAGTATCTCCTGGCCATGGTCCTCACGTACTTTAGAAGAGCAAACCTGCGTACTGAGGAATACAGGACTTACTTCTTCCCAAGTCTGTGAGTTTCTTTTATTCTGTTCCAATATGTTTTAATATATTTAATATTTATTTTATAAAAACACAACAAATTATCATTTTTGTGATAATACCATGAAGAGGGAATTGGCTATATGTTCGGTCCCTTAACCCCACATAATATGTCACTCCTTCCCAGCCCCATATAAATGAACACACAACACCACTGCTTGGATTTAATCGGCCACAGCAGCTGTTTATTAAATAAATACATAACATAACTTAATAAATTAACCAATGACGAGGGAGGTCCTAGAAGCCCCAATAACCTCATAAACACTGTAACAAACCTGCGACTCCATCTTGCCCCCAGCCGTTGAACCCAGCTCGGAGGCAGCAACTGATGGACGCCTAGTTCGTTAGTACCGGCTCCTCCATGAGAGTCCAGCCCCTACCGCGGGGCCCTCCATCCTCAGATACCACCATATTTTCCACTTCCAGGACCTCCCCCGCCTCCATGACTGCTATGACAAACACTCCTGACCTACCACCCTTCCCTGACAAGCGTCATAATCTCTAACCCCCCATTCATCACCATCACTCCCCCCTCCTCCACTATAAATCCTATTACACAAACCCCATTCCCACTATTACTTTTTTTTTTTTTTTTTTTAATCCATCACCGCCAAAAACTAGGGACGGGAGGGTGGGCGTTTGCTTTCCCTGGCCGAATGCCTCTGCCCCCCGCCTCCTCCTCACTCTGACCAGCAGCCCCTCCCCCTCGTTCTCATGACTACTCCCGCCCTTTCTAACTTCCTACCTCTGCACCTTAACCCTTAACTCACCTGTCCCCTCACACCCAAAACCCTCTTCATGACCGGCCTCCCCTTACCGCTGTGCTTCTTGTCCGGCCTCACCCAAGTGATTTCAGTACTGATTCTTACTTCTAGATTTTTGGCCAACCAGTTTGAAGAGGACGAGCTCTTTAGACAGGAGATCTACCCCTGGGCCCTCGGATTGATGTGGATGATCCAGAGGGAGAAGCTTCATCATCTGCGCAATCAGATTCTCATCCGGATGGGATTTAGAGCTTGGGTGGACCGGGAAACCTGTGATCTGGTTAGTTACACAAAAGCTGTAAATTGTGATTAAAAGTTAGTGGTGATTCTAATAATTTATATGATTTATAATTCTAGATCATGGCACAAGACCCTGACCATTGCGCATGGAAGAGAGAGAGGAAAGTCCATCACAGCTGGGCTATACGCCAATGCAGGAGGGATGATGTAGACTTCACCATCACAGGTACATGGATCACCCCTGCACCCTGCTCTCTGTGTAACACCATTCTCCATCCATGCCAGGAGGAATAGAACATCCATTGCCAGGAGGAAAAGAACATCTATTGCCAGGCAGATACATAGGAGGAACCCAGAACAGCGGACTCACAAACATCTGTGGTAAGTGTTACATTGGTGTGGCAAAAGGGCTTCAAGTAAGATTCATTATCTAATTCTTAGATGCCAAACCTATCCCTAAATGATAATTTAGTCTGTATAGATTTGCTAGATGACACTGGTACAGTTTGCTTCTTTCTATAATAAAATGTTTATAATCTTTTGTCCTATGATTTCTATGTATTCCTTAGATTTGCTGCTGCCAGGATGGGAAACATGGCTGCTGGACCTCCAAGGAGAAGAAGGAAGACAGGACGGATGAAGACCTGGATGAAATATATCCTTTATGTCCTACCGACTCCTAGAACATCTCAGGTAAACAACACAAGGCAGGCAATAAGACATGGCAGGAAACTGGACCAGCAAGTAAGGGACCAGTGGCAGGTAATACCACTGTACCAAGTGCACCGGTTTGACTTGGGGTCAAACCCAGAGGACGGAAACTCAGTGAGCCCAGTTCTTCACAGAGCCCCTGATGGTGGGGATGAACTTAACCGAGGGCTCACTGGTCGCACCTCCAGGATGGTCCCGGTGCACTTGGCTACTTACCTGCAAAGACAAACGTTGGTGCAAGCACCAGCGGTCCAGACAGACACGGGACGAACTGGAAAGCAGGCAGACAAACAGGAACCTGAACAAACTCAGGACACTGTTCAGACAGGACAAAATGGGAAGCAGAAAACAAGACAGATGCCTAGATCCCATGCAGAATGGATGCATGGCGGTCACAGACAGAGCTGCTAGACATGACACAAACACTGGACCCCATGAGGAAAAGATGCAAGGGTCACAGGCAGAGTTGCCCAGACAAGCAGATGCCTGGATCCCATGTGGAACGGCTGCATGGTGGTCCTAGACAGAGCTGCACAAATAGGAAGATAAGCACATACCTGGATCTCTTGCGGAACAGATCCCTGGCAATCATAGGTAGAGCCCCCAGACACATAGAGAAGCACATGCCTGGACCCCATGCGGAATGACACATGGCAGTCACAGACAGACCTGCTCAGACAGGCTGATGTCTGGACCTCTATGCAAAACAACACATGGTGGTCACAGACAGAGATGCAAAAGCTGGCAGACAGGCAGATGCCTGGACCCCATGCGGATGCATGGCGATAACAGGCAGAGCTGCCTAGACTGAACGGCTGCATGGTGGTCAGAGGCAGAGATGCCTAGACAGGCAGACAAGCAGATGCCTGTATCCCATGTAGAATGGCTGCATGGTGGTTATAGGCAGAGCTGCACAAACAGGCAGATTCCTTGATCCTATGCGGAATCGCTGCATAGTGGTAACAGGCAGAGCTACACAAACAGGCAGACAAGCAGATGCCTGGATCCTATGTGAAATGACACATAGCGGTCACAGACAGAGCTGCAAAAAAAGGCAGACAGGCAGATGCCTGGACCCCATGCAGAATGAATGCATGGCGATCATAGGCAGTGCTGCTTAGACAGGCAGACAAACAGATTCCGAGATCACATGTGTAACAGAAGCGTGGTTGTCACAGGCAGAGCTTCACAAACAGGCAGATAAGCAGATGCCTGGACACCATGCAGAATGGATACATGGTGGTCACAGACAGAGCTGCTAGACATGTGACAAATAGATACCTTGACCCTATGTGGAACGGATGCATGGCGGTCATAGGCAGAGCTGCACAGACAGATCGACAAGCAGATGCCTAGATCCCATGCAGAATGGCTGCATAGTGGTCATAGGCAGAGCTACACAAACAGGCAGACAAGGAGATACCTGGATCCCATGCCGAACGGCTGCATGGTGGTCATATGAAGAGTCGCACAAACAGGCAGACAAGCAGATGCCTGGACCCCATGTGGAATGACACATGGTGGTCACAGACAGAGGTGCACAGACAGGCAGATGCCTGGACCCCATGCGGAACGGATGCATGGCGGTCACAGGCAGAGTTGCCTAGACAAGCAGATGCATAGATCCCATGTGGAACAGAAGCATGGTGGTCAAAGGCAGTGCTTTACAAAACAGGCAGATAAGCAGATGCCTGGACCCCATGCAGAATGGATGCATGGCGGCCACAGACAGAGCTGCTAGACATGACAGAAACAGATTCCTGGATCCCATGTGGAACAGATACATGGCAGTCACAGACAGAGCTGCCCAAAAGGGGCAGACAAGCAGATCCTTGGACCCCATGCAGAACGAATGCATGACAGTCACAGGCAGAGCTGCCCAAACAGGCCACAGAAATGGACAAGGTGACATTGATGTCTCACTAGGTGACCACACAAACAGGGCAGCTGGAATATCCCAGGTCAGGTGCATAGATCCTGCACCCAGCAAAGCTGGAGACAGAGTGACCTCAAGGCTTACAGCTAACAGGATTCTAAGGGTGGTAAATGAGATCATCTGACCACCTAGTAACCATACCCAGACCAGACCAGACCAGACCATTAAGGCTAGGTCTACACGACGACATTTGTCACGCGACATTTTGTTTCACCAATGTCGCGTGACAATTTTAAGGCCTCTTTCACACTTGCGTTGTTGGGATCCGGCATGCACTTCCGTTGCCGGAGGTGCCTGCCGGATCCGGAAAAACGCAAGTGTACTGAAAGCATTTGAAGACGGAACCGTCTTCCAAATGCTTTCAGTGTTACTATGGCACCCAGGACGCTATTAAAGTCCTGGTTGCCATAGTAGGAGCGGGGAGCGGGGGAGCGGTATACTTACAGTCCGTGCGGCTCCCGGGGCGCTCCAGAATGACGTCAGAGCGCCCCATGCGCATGGATGACGTGATCCATGCGATCACGTGATCCATGCGCTTGGGGCGCCCTGACGTCACTCTGGAGCGCCCCGGGAGCCGCACGGACGGTAAGTACACTGCTCCCCCGCTCCCCGCTACACTTACCATGGCTGTCAGGACTTTAGCGTCCCGGCAGCCATGGTAACCACTCTGAAAAAGCTAAATGTCGGCTCCGGCAATGCGCCGAAACGACGTTTAGCTTAAGGCCGGATCCGGATCAATGCATTTCAATGGGCATTAATTCCGGATCCGGCCTTGCGGCAAGTGTTCCGGATTTTTGGCCGGAGCAAAAAGCGCAGCATGCTGCGGTATTTTCTCCGGCCAACAAACGTTCCGTACCGGAACTGAAGACATCCTGATGCATCCTGAACGGATTACTCTCCATTCAGAATGCATTAGGATAATCCTGATCAGGATTCTTCCGGCATAGAGCCCCGACGACGGAACTCTATGCCGGAAGACAATAACGCAGGTGTGAAAGAGCCCTAAGAATGATAGTCTATGGTGTCGCACTGCGACATGCAACATGCTGCGACTGCGACACGACAGTCGCGACACCATAGACTGCCATTATAAACATTTGTTGCGCAACATTTGTGCAACAAAATGTCGCACAACAAATGTTGCAGTGTAGTTGTGCCCTATCTGTCGCGCGACTTAATGTCGTCGTGTAGACCTAGCCTAACCCCACAAGAACAAACAGGGAGGTGAGCAATCATCAACAGAGAACAGTACACACACAAGCTGCCATAAGTACATGTCGCCCCTGGCAACCAAAAAGCACATAATGCGCACACCTGATCACTGTGCTCAATCACAACACACCTATACAGTCAATACTCAGTGTTACTACACACCCAATCACAACACAGTAGCAACACAAAATCATTTTTGACACATGATCACTACACCTCACCACACACATACAATTATTACACTCACACTAAGGGCTCGTTCACACGACCGTTGGTGTCCCGTTCCCGCATTTGCGGATCCGCAATACACGGGCACCGTTCAGTTGTCATTCCGCATCATGGATGCGGACCCATTCATTTCAATGGGTCCGCAAATCCGGAGATATGGAACGGAACACTACGGAAGTACTACGCAGTGCTTTCTGGGGTTCCGTTCCATGCCTCCGCACCACAAAAAGATAGAACGTGCTCTATCTTTTTGCGGAACGGAGGGATCGCGGACCCATTCAAGTGAATGGGTCTGCGATCCCCATGCGCCTGCCCCACGGAAGGTGCCCGTGCATTGCGGACCGCAATTTGCGGTTCACAGCACGGGACACCAACCGTCGTGTGAACGAGCCCTAACACATATGTTATAGCGGTAACCTCCCCATAGTATGCCCGGAGGAAGGGCAGTACAGCAGCCATGGCTTCCCACAGGTTTCCTCCACAGGGGGTTTTGCCTGTCCTGAGTGTTGCTGTACGCTCTTCGTGAGTGATGGGAGGAGACCACCACTTATAAAATATACACATACGTATAATAAACTTCATATTTTTAACACTCTTTACTGTGTCTGAGTCATTTCTTCATCTTTTTTTTGTGTGTTAAAGAAAGATGTGATTGATGTAGGATTCGCCTTTTGACATTATGTATTACGAGATACTGATCTTCTGGATCTGGTAACCCTGTTCATCTGTTATTGATGGGGACAAATACTTGTTTTCTCTGCAGCACCGCAGCATAAAAAATAGGTAATACATACTGTTCATTGAAATAAATAAATTTACTTCAATGGTCACCTTGATTCTCCACTGAGACCTCTTAGCAATGAACCATGTAAATTAATGTTCTTGGCTGATAGACAAAGCTGGAGAATAAAAAAGGCAAAATGTGCAATTGTCCGAGAGCCTCCACCATCTAGGGGTCTCCACCACCAATTTCCCAGATGTGGTTTCCAGACTCTATGAGCTGCAAAACATAGAAACCAGAACATGTTGTTCTATGTTTAGAGCTCCAGTGCCTCATAACTACTAAGTAGAAATATCCATTCAGATTTATTGCTATAGGAAGAGGAGGGAAAGTGGCTGCAGAACATCTCATGTACTAAATAAAACATGCAGACATCAGAGGACACTTGTGGTGCCCCTATACAGATTAGGTTATCGGCAGATCCTGTTGATGTTGATGGGATCTTCCAGAAATGATCAAATGTGTATTTGGAGCTCAAAGACGTTCTCCGGGCTAGATATTAATTACCTACTTGGAGAACTTCTTTAATTTATCCACACATTAGATTAACTTTTTACTGGGGAGGGGTGTCTATAATATTTTTAGTCCTGGTCAGATCTCATGGCAGTATGGACGAAAACAGATTTTTTTTATTTTTATTCGTATCTCTTATACAGCATGAATGAAAAAAACAATGTGTGTATTTTACAGATCCAATTTAACCCATTAATTGGAGGTTTTTAATCCAGTAACACCCTAGTCACCAGACACTTTTTAGCGATTTTGTACATTTTGTGATAATTCAGTAGCCACGACTTTCTTCATTTCTTGGGTTACCAAAATAATTTGTGGGCCTTGTATTTAGTAGACACATGTTTGCTACTTTCTATACTGCGGTGTCACTTCTACCTTTATTGTCCATATAGCGCTCGCTGAACAAAAGAAAAGACAGAAAGGATTAGAAACCACTTCTACCGCATCCTCAGGGTCCATGGCTGTCTATGAGTGTCCCCTGACTTGCTCCTTCTAGATTGTAGAAGCTTTGATCATACATTTACAATGGTGTGGGATTAAAGCCCAAGGCCAAGTGACGCAGAGAGAAGGCATTTGGTTCTTATTGGGTTAAATCCAGTGTCACTAGTAGTGATGAGTGGCAGGGGCTATATTCAAATTCGCAATATTTCACAAATATTTTGTAGAATATTCGTCATATATTCAAGAATTCGAGATTATTTTATTGAATGCGAAAAATCGGCTGTGTAAAAATCGCGTAATGCAAATTCGTAACGGGAAATACAGGCGTGGGTCACTTTGGCTAAATTTTTCAAGCTGCTAGAAGTTTCATGAGTTTCTCCTGAGACTGGAGAAAATGGTTGGCACGGCAGAACAATTTTAGCAGGTCTGACTACATATTACTGATTGGTGCACTAAGTATTGTTGTGAACTTGACATTGCTTCCTTCTCATTGGCCCACAAGCTAGAAGCAGAGGAATCATGTTTTCAGATGGAAAAAAATGCTGAATATTCAAGATAACGAATATACACTCACCTAAAGAATTATTAGGAACACCTGTTCTATTTCTCATTAATGCAATTATCTAGTCAACCAATCACATGGCAGTTGCTTCAATGCATTTAGGGGTGTGCTCCTGGTCAAGACAATCTCCTGAACTCCAAACTGAATGTCAGAATGGGAAAGAAAGGTGATTTAAGCAATTTTGAGCGTGGCATGGTTGTTGGTGCCAGACGGGCCGGTGTGAGTATTTCACAATCTGCTCCGTTACTGGGATTTTCACGCACAACCATTTCTAGGGTTTACAAAGAATGGTGTGAAAAGGGAAAAACATCCAGTATGCGGCAGTCCTGTGGGCAAAAATGCCTTGTGGATGCTAGAGGTCAGAGGAGAATGGGCCGACTGATTCAAGCTGATAAAAGAGCAATGTTGACTGAAATAACCACTCGTTACAACCGAGGTATGCAGCAAAGCATTTGTGAAGCCACAACACGCACAACCTTGAGGCGGATGGGCTACAACAGCAGAAGACCCCACCGGGTACCACTCATCTCCACTACAAATAGGAAAAAGAGGCTACAATTTGCACAAGCTCACCAAAATTTGACTGTTGAAGACTGGAAAAATGTTGCCTGGTCTGATGAGTTTCGATTTCTGTTGAGACATTCAAATGGTAGAGTCCGAATTTGGCGTAAACAGAATGAGAACATGTATCTATCCTCTGATGGCTACTTCTAGCAGGATAATGCACCATGTCACAAAGCTCGAATCATTTCAAATTGGTTTCTTGAACATGACAATGAGTTCACTGTACTAAAATGGCCCCCACAGTCACCAGATCTCAACCCAATAGAGCATCTTTGGGATGTGGTGGAATAGGAGCTTCGTGCCCTGGATGTGCATCCCTCAAATCTCCATCAACTGCAAGATGCTATCCTATCAATATGGGCCAACATTTCTAAAGAATGCTATCAGCACCTTGTTGAATCAATGCCACGTAGAATTAAGGCAGTTCTGAAGGCAAAAGGGGGTCCAACACCATATTAGTATGGTGTTCCTAATAATTCTTTAGGTGAGTGTATATATGTATATGTATGTGGATATGTATATATGTGTGTATGTATTTATGTCTAAGTATGTGTACAATATACAGTATATATATATATATATATATATATATTTATTTATACATAGAATATACATACACATATGTGTATATACATATTTATATACATATATTTACACACACGTGTGTGTGTGTGTGTGTGTGTGTATATATATATATACATTGCAATGCATGGGCACCGACAGTGTGTCCACTGTCTGCAGACGTGAACCCATCACAATTCCACTAATGCTGCGACTCACATGTGCAGCATTCACCGCCGATTCCATTACAATGACTGTCAGAAAATTATTCTTTGTGTACCTAGTGCTCCTGAAGAAGTGTCCCGTTGATAGGGGGACAGAAACGCGTAGAGCGCATGCAGGACATTTATATCTGACATAGAATGCTGCGGTTGTAACAAGCAGCGCAGGGATTTACAGTTCATCAGCCAGCAGCTCTGAATGAGGTGCTAGGCTTTTGTTACTGTTTGTTCCATCCCTGACGCTCTTGACACATCTCAAGTCAGGCTAATAGTGGACCAATACACATTTAAGCCCCAACCTGATGTAGAGTCCTAGTGGGCATACGGCTATCTTGTTGCGACACCTGGTGAGTTGTATCCAGGATAGACAAATAGCGTATGACACTGGTATCATTAGTGGTACTCACGTTAGGACAAACACTTAGGTCCAGTGAGTTTTCAGATAACCACTACTTCTTTTCTGTGGGAAATGGTTTGTGGCAGAGATACAATAGTGCTGTTACGCACATAGGTATTGCAACTGTTCATTAGAATACCTACTGCCCTGACCATCCATAGTGCCATTGGAACTGTGGTTACCGTCTGTGGTCTGCGGTCTCAATCTGGCACTCATCCTTTTCTGCCTAGTCCTGGTAAGGGCATAATAGCTTTGTGATTTTATTTACGTATCTAATAAAGATTTATTTTAATCGTACATATAGGCAGTGATACCATTCACATAAAGGGGGTCTGCAATCTGCATCCGACAGTACTTTTTCGCAGTGCGGAGGCATGGACAGAAAACCCATGGATGCACTCCATAGGTTTCCGATCTGTGCTTCCATTTCGCACCACACCGTATCTCTCGGATTTCAGACCCATTCACTTGATACGGTGCGCACGCGGCTGGTGCCTGTATATTGCAGACCCCCTGTTCACGGACCACAATACAGGCACAGGCAGGCTATGGTCATGTGCATGAGGCCTAAAGCCATACCTCCTTCCAGTATCTGGCAGGACAGTCCCGGATTTCAGTGGCGGACCTGGTACGGGGGAGGTATGTCCAAAATGGTTCAGTTTGGCCCTAATGCATTCTGAATGGAAAAGGATCCTCTCAGAATGCATCAGTTTGCCTCCGATCAGTCACCATTCTGCTTTGGAGGCGGACACCAAAACCCTGCTTGTCCGCCTGATGAAACTGATCCAAACGGATCCGTCTTGACAAACAATGTAAGTCAATGGGGACGGATCCATTTTCTCTGGCACAATAGAAAACAGATCCGTCCCCCATTGACTTTCAATGGTGTTCAAGACGGATCCGTCATGGTTATAGAAGACAAACGGATCCATTCATGACGGATGCATGCGGTTATATTATGGTAACGGAACAGTTTTTTCGGATCCATGATATGGATGTGTGTGAAAGTAGCCTTTGTTAGGAGTTATACATGTTAACATGTTTACTGCCACCTGTAGGCTATATAGATATGACAGTTTTTAACCTTTGTCATATTGTTTGTGTCTGAATAAAGTTTGTTGAATTACCTCAGATCGCCTCAGCAAACATGGTGTCAGAAGTGGAGAGGGCTTTGGTGTTTTAGAAACCACTAAAGTCCTAATATCAGAACAAAAGATCAACAAGAATTGTTTCTCTGGTAATTTATTAATAAGAGACACACCGTGTTACAGAAAATGGCTGCAAACAACTTCCCTGTGCCGTCTCCCATGGACTGTAAAGGGGACCTGGCAGTTAACTGGACATATTTCAAATGCCAGTGGGAAGATTATGAGGTGGCAACTGAACTTGATAAGAAAGACCCCAAGGTAAGGATAGCGACACTGCGCTCAGTGATGGGGAGAGACTGTCTGCGTATTTATCAGCACCTCTCACTCTCTGATGCCGACAAGCAGGACATAGAGAAAACTCTGGATGCATTACAGAGCCATTTTATGCCTTCACGTAACATCATTTATGAGAGGTACATATTCAATACCACAAACCAAGGCCCATTGGAAACTATAGATCAGTATGTGACTAGACTGAGGCAGCTAGCCGCTACATGTGAGTTTGGAGTATTACATGATGAACTTATCAGAGACAGAATAGTTCTGGGATCAAAAGACATTAATGCTAGAAAGCGAATGCTCAGAGTACCAGACCTGAACCTACAGAGAGCCATTGATATGTGTAGAAGCCATGAACTTACAGAAATGCAAATACAAGCAATGCAAGAAAGCAAAAGTGAAACCGAAGCTGTACATTATACTGCTAAAACATATAAAAAGCCCATGAAAGAAAGCAAAGTAAAAACAATCAGATGTAGATACTGTGGAAACAACCACCCCTGGGGGAGAGACCACTGTCCTGCATATGGAGAAACCTGCAGTAAATGCAAAAAGCAAAACCATTTTTCTAGAGTATGCAGGCAGAAAGCAAATGCCAGAATACATATGGCTGCACAGATCAAGAGCAGCAGCTCAGAAGAATCAGTATTCACTATTATTTATCAAATAGGAGCAGTAAGCAGTCCAGGATCACAGTGGTTTGTACCACTAGAACTCAGCATTGACAGAGAAGCAGGGGAAAGGTTACACTGTCAGACTGTGGGGCCACCTGCAACCTTATCACATACAAAGACTATTGCAAAATTGTTAAAGAAGGAAAGCCAACACTACAGAAGAGTAATGTCAAATTAAAATGGTACAATGATACCTATATGATACCTATGGGCCAATGTAATCTAAATTGTACATATAAAGATAAAACATATACACTGCAATTCCAAGTTGTCCAAGGTAAACACAAACCACTTCTCTTAGCAGAAACATGTCAGAAAATGGGCCTCCTTACACTGAATGTAGAACATAATGTATTATTACATGATGACCAGCAAACAACTACAACTTCACCCTTTTCTTATGAAATGATCACAACTGAATATAGAGACATTTTCAAAGGACTAGGGTGTCTACCTGGAGAGTATCACCTAGAAATAGATGAAGCAATACCTCCTGTTCAACACCAACCACGTAGAGTGCCGGCTCCACTTAAAGCAGACTTAGGCTACTTTCACACTAGCGTTCGGAGCGGATCCGTCTGATGTTTCATCAGACGGATCCGCTCCGATAATGCAGACGTTTGCATCCGTTCAGAACGGATCCGTCTGCATTATTACTTAGAAAATTTTCTAAGTCTGAAAGTAGCCTGAGCGGATCCGTTCAGACTTTACATTGAAAGTCAATGGGGAACGGATCCGCTTGAAGATTGAGCCATATGGTGTCATCTTCAAGCGGATCCGTCCCCATTGACTTCCATTATAAGTCTGGACGGATCCGCTCGCCTCCGCACGGCCAGGCGGACACCCGAACGCTGTCAAGAAGGACCAGGACTTTACTTCCGACTGCTCAGAAACTGCTGTTTCCAAAGGTTATAAAAGGGGTGGTCGAGAACCTAACTGAAAGACGCAAAAAAGCAAAGGCGTATTATGATAAAGGAGCCAAGGAACTTCCTGAACTAAGCATTGGTCAGCCAGTGCGAATACAAGCATCACCGTCGTCAACAGATGAAATTTGGCGACAAGGTATTTGTTTGGGGAAAGTTGCTCCACGATCTTATAAAGTGGAAGCAAATGGACAGTTGTACAGAAGGAATAGGAAGTTTCTGAGGACTGCAGATGACAAATCTGACATTGAAATAAGTGAAGTGATTACACCAGGTACATCTCCAGATGAGACAACTCCCGAAGAAACAGGGATGGATGATCATATGCAACAATGTGAAGCTCCTGCCACACCAAGACGTACTAGAACTAGGGTTATTAGAACACCAACAAGATATAAGGATTTTGTATGCTAGATACATTATAAAAAACATTGTCACCTTTGGAATGTATTGTGGTATCCAATCATCTTATGTTATATATTACTTGATTTCACAAGAAAGGGAGGATGTTAGGAGTTATACATGTTAACATGTTTACTGCCACCTGTAGGCTATATAGATATGACAGTTTTTAACCTTTGTCATATTGTTTGTGTCTGAATAAAGTTTTTTGAATTACCTCACATCGCCTCAGGAAACAGCCTTAGGCACATAGTGTCCCTCTTCCTTCTAATCTAAAGTTGGGAGGTATGCTAAAGCACTGATGACATGACATCTAAGGTGCTGTTGTTACTATGGTATCACAGTTGGCCAGGGATGTCATGTGACCACTCCTCTGAAGATGCTTGCTGTGATGCATGCTGGGATTTATACTTTCACTTTGCAGCTGCTCCACCCACAGCCTCTCATTAATGCGAGCACGCTGTGCTAAATGCAGTAGAGAAATTATATATATACAGAATATCTGTCATGATACAAATTCATCTTGGCTTTTGTTATTGTCTGGGGCACTTTATTTGATTTTATACTTATGATGGCCTTTAAGTTGAATAGTGGAGCAGCAGGGAGTAGGAACTGCTGCTCCTCCTCAACCACACTGCTGCAGGAGTGCGATCTGCCCGTCCCCTTACCTGCCTGGTGCCTGCCCACCTGCCACTGAAGTCCCGTTAAGGAGGAAAAAGGAGAGCCTATGCTAGAGTGTGATCTGCCCATTCACTTCCCCATCCGACGGCTGTCCACGTGCCTCTGGACACTGCACGGATGGCTAAGGAGGAAGACGCATCTGCCTGCCCAGTGCCCACCTGCCTGCCTTTGAACACCATTGCTGTTATCCTGGGCAGGGCTTCAAGATTAAAGGGGTGAGTGAGCAGCTGCTGAGTCAGAGACCGTGTTAGTGTATGACGACACAGTAACACTCACACAAGGGATAGTGTAGCCCTAAACTTCCCAGAGCCACTATCCCTGTCTATTTGCACTGTCACCCTGCGCGGTGACCCCACAACTGGTCGACGGTCCTTATACTAAGTAAGTGGGGGAGTGACTCACAACAGGAAACAAACAGGCACAATAAGAGTAGTCGTACAGTACAGGGTCAAAAGCCAATCTGACAGTGAAATTCCAAGAAAGCCAGACACAACAGAAGTCAAAAACTAGAAGAGCAATACAATATCACCAGAAGCCAGAAAACAGTCACAATACCAGATCCAGAAGTCTACATGTAGTGTCCCACTAGGTGAATGTGGGCACTACACAAGGGTCAATTGGGCCACGTGGTACTCCTACTCCTGAGGGACAGTGGCAGTATATTTAACCGTCCATTTTAATGTATTTTCTATATGTTTTTATATGTATTGTTCCCCTGCGATATGCACAGCAGGCCTATTGGGGTGTAGTGTAGCATCCTAGACACTAGAGGGAGATAGGGAACCCCTAGTATAAATGTTCAGGCCCAGACAGGGAGGAGTTAGGCTACTTTCACACTTGCGTTTGGTGCGGATCCGTCTGGTATCTGCACAGACGGATCCGCACCTATAATGCAAACGCTTGGATCCGTTCAGAACGGATCCGTTTGCATTACCATGAACAAAAAAAAAAAAAAATTTTTTTTTCTTTTTTTTTTGTTCATGATAATGCAAACGGATCCGTTTTGACTTTACATTGAAAGTCAATGGGGACGGATCCGTTTGAAAATTGAGCCATACTGTGTCATCTTCAAACGGATCCGTCCCCATTGATTTACATTGTAAGTCTGGACGGATCCGTTTGCCTCCGCACGGCCAGGCGGACACCCGAACGCTGCAAGCTGCGTTCAGGTGTCCGCCTGTTGAGCGGAGCGGAGGACAAACGGTGCCAAACTGATGCATTCTGAGCGGATCCGCATCCACTCAGAATGCATTAGGGCAGGACGGATCCGTTCGGGGCCGCTTGTGAGAGCCTTCAAACGGAACTCACAAGCGGAGCCCCGAACGCTAGTGTGAAAGTAGCCTTAGTCTGTAGTCAGGAGTCTGTGGAGACAGAAGTGAGAGGGCATCTTAGCCAGAGGTATGCTGAGAGCCTCCTCCTGACATGCAGCTAGATAGTCCAGGCTTCTAGTTGCAACCAGGAGGCTATTGGGAAGAAGTCCAGCCTGCCTGTAGAAGATGAGCCTTAGTTAGCTCAGAAGATTTACCCCATGAGAAGAGTTACCTCCTGGGAGAAAACCTGCAGTTCCCACAAGCCAAGCAGAGCCAGTGTTTCCAGCTAGTACAAGTAAGCTACGAATATATATAACTACACTGCGTGCAGAATTATTAGGCAAATGAGTATTTTGACCACATCATCCTCTTTATGCATGTTGTCTTACTCCAAGCTGTATAGGCTCGAAAGCCTACTACCAATTAAGCATATTAGGTGATGTGCATCTCTGTAATGAGAAGGGGTGTGGTCTAATGACATCAACACCCTATATTAGGTGTGCATAATTATTAGGCAACTTCCTTTCCTTTGGCAAAATGGGTCAAAAGAAGGACTTGACAGGCTCAGAAAAGTCAAAAATAGTGAGATATCTTGCAGAGGGATGCAGCACTCTTAAAATTGCAAAGCTTCTGAAGCGTGATCATCGAACAATCAAGCGTTTCATTCAAAATAGTCAACAGGGTCGCAAGAAGCGTGTGGAAAAACCAAGGCGCAAAATAACTGCCCATGAACTGAGAAAAGTCAAGCGTGCAGCTGCCAAGATGCCACTTGCCACCAGTTTGGCCATATTTCAGAGCTGCAATATCACTGGAGTGCCCAAAAGCACAAGGTGTGCAAAACTCAGAGACATGGCCAAGGTAAGAAAGGCTGAAAGACGACCACCACTGAACAAGACACACAAGTTGAAACGTCAAGACTGGGCCAAGAAATATCTCAAGACTGATTTTTCTAAGGTTTTATGGACTGATGAAATGAGAGTGAGTCTTGATGGGCCAGATGGATGGGCCCGTGGCTGGATTGGTAAAGGGCAGAGAGCTCCAGTCCGACTCAGACGCCAGCAAGGTGGAGGTGGAGTACTGGTTTGGGCTGGTATCATCAAAGATGAGCTTGTGGGGCCTTTTCGGGTTGAGGATGGAGTCAAGCTCAACTCCCAGTCCTACTGCCAGTTTCTGGAAGACACCTTCTTCAAGCAGTGGTACAGGAAGAAGTCTGCATCCTTCAAGAAAAACATGATTTTCATGCAGGACAATGTTCCATCACACGCGTCCAAGTACTCCACAGCGTGGCTGGCAAGAAAGGGGATAAAAGAAGAAAATCTAATGACATGGCCTCCTTGTTCACCTGATCTGAACCCCATTGAGAACCTGTGGTCCATCATCAAATGTGAGATTTACAAGGAGGGAAAACAGTACACTTCTCTGAACAGTGTCTGGGAGGCTGTGGTTGCTGCTGCACGCAATGTTGATGGTGAACAGATCAAAACACTGACAGAATCCATGGATGGCAGGCTTTTGAGTGTCCTTGCAAAGAAAGGTGGCTATATTGGTCACTGATTTGTTTTTGTTTTGTTTTTGAATGTCAGAAATGTATATTTGTGAATGTTGAGATGTTATATTGGTTTCACTGGTAAAAATAAATAATTGAAATGGGTATATATTTGTTTTTTGTTAAGTTGCCTAATAATTATGCACAGTAATAGTCACCTGCACACACAGATATCCCCCTAAAATAGCTAAAACTAAAAACAAACTAAAAACTACTTCCAAAAATATTCAGCTTTGATATTAATGAGTTTTTTGGGTTCATTGAGAACATGGTTGTTGTTCAATAATAAAATTAATCCTCAAAAATACAACTTGCCTAATATTTCTGCACTCCCTGTATATTCGAAATATTCTCGAATTTTCGAAGTACCTATATTCGCGATAAAAATTCGAATATTCGTGATCAACACTGATTCTGAGTGCGTTGTTGATTACCCTCTGAGTATCTTGCAAGAAACAGTATACCTGCCATTGATGTGTAAAGCCTGCTTGTGAAGTGTATCTTATATGTGGAACTGGAATTGACATCCAACTGTATAAAGTTGAACTGATTTCTAGTATTACAACTAGAAATCGGTGTGCCACCGTTACAGACACTGGCGTCACGAACCTTAAAGGGACCTTGCCCCAGGCACATAAAACACCTGCAACATCCAGGGCACCTCATCCACCACAAGGCCTGGTCCCTAAATACAGAGGGTGCCCCAGAGGACTCTCCTTCACTGCTGTGCGCCTGCCCAGGGTCATCCTACAGAACTGTGAGTAACCCTCGCTTGCCATTAACCATGACCTCACAATCGCAATACCCTGCAGGTCTGGCGTGCTGCATACAGCCAAAGTAAATGCAATACCACAAGGGAACATAAATTCACAATCATCTGTACTCTGCAGATGCTGGCCTTTATACTGAGAAGAGGCAGCTCACGTCAGTGTGTCTGTACACCGGGGGGAGCTGCCACCCGTGCGCCCTGACACCCAGGACCCCAGCACACACCCTCATTGGCCCGGGGATCTGAGGGCCGGACCGCACTCCTGGTTCCCCTGGCCACTGGATGCTGCTGCTGCATGGAGGCAGCAGCAGTCGGGGGACCTGTGACAAAGAGGATGTGAACAGGGGCTCTCGGTTGCACATTGTGAATGGGGAATCATGGTACAGGTATTGTATATGCCCTCTTACACCCTGTACAGTGCCCTCTTATACCCTATACTGTTCCCCCTATTCATACACTGTACTGTGTCCCTTATACCCTTAACTATGCCCCTAGTCATACACTGTACTATGCCCCTTTATAACCTATAGTGTGCCCCTAGTCATTCACTGTACAGTGCCCTCTTATAACCTTTACTGTGCTCCTAGTCATACACTGCACAGTGCCCTCTTATAGCCTATACTGTGCCCCTAGTCATACACTGTACTGTCCCTCCTTATTGCATGTTATCCAGTCACAGTTTAGTAGTGTTGTTAAGTCACTGTATGGTGGTGTTATCCAGTCACTGTATGGTGGTGTTATCCAGTCATTGTATGGTGGTGTTATGAAGTCACTGTATGGTGGTGTGATTCAGTGACTGTATGGTGGTGTGATTTAGTGACTGTATGGGGGTGTTATACAGTCACTTTATGGCGGTGTCATCCAGCCACTTTATGGCTTTGTTATCCAGCCATTGTATGGCGGTGTCATCCAGCCACTGTATGGCTTTGTTATGAAGTCACTGCATGGTGGTGTTATCCAGTCTCTGTATGGCTTTGTTATGCAGTCACTGTATGGTGGTGTTATGAAATCACTGTATGGCGGTGTCATCCAGTCTCTGTATGGCTTTGTTATGCAGTCATTGTTTGGCGGTGTCATCCAGCCACTGTATGGCTTTGTTATGCAGTCACTGCATGGTAGTGTTATCCAGTCACTGTATGGTGGTGTTATCCAGTCACTCTATGGTGGTGTTATCCAGTCACTCTATGGTGGTGTTATGCAATCACGGTATGGTGGTGCTATACATTCACCGTTATTCTCCAATCACTTTACGATGTTTGTTATCCAATCAAGTAATTACTCAGTATGATGGTATTATGTCATCTCTGTATGTTGGTAATATACTCATTGTTCTATCCCTCTACCAGATTCCTCCATAGCATACATCCTATTTTATCCATTACATCCCTGCATCCTACCTCTAGCGATATTCGTGGTCTCATGCAGCCTCTTTTTGGCAGATTATCCATTAGCTTTTGTGCTTATCACAATTGTTTTCTACTTTACATTATATCATATGTTTACTTTTTCTTAGTCCTTATGTCAACCTCTGTATACATACATTCATCAGTTTTACACTACACACACATATGTGACTTGACAAAGGTTGTCACTTGCTATATCTGGAGTTACTTTTACCAACTGGAGTGAAAAAAATAGCCAACAAAAACCAGATTCATTGTTTATTTGGTGAACTGAAAAATAAAGACTATTGCATTCTTACGTATTTAGAGGGCAGCATGGTGGCTCAGTGGTTAGCACTGGTGCCTTGCAGTGGTGGGGTCCTAGGTTTGAATCCTATTAATGTCCTCCATGTGTTTGCGCAGGTTTCCTCTGGGTACTCCGGTTTCCTCCCACACTTCAAAGACATACTGATAGGGAACTTAGATTTTGAGCCCCATTAAACTTGATGCTAATGTCTGTAAAGTGCTGCGGAATATGGTAGCGCTATATAAGTGCATAAAATAAATAAATACATTTGGAATGTACCCTGGATATTATGGGAGTCATTTACAATCAGAAATACGCCTACATTAGGCATATTTGTGGAGCACATTTCGGCACAAAGGTTATTTGCACCACAATCTGCAACGTTTCCCCGCTGATGCCCAGTCTAAAAGAAAGTGGAAGGGGATGGGCTGTCTTACATTTAGACCGGCACTAAATACGCTTAAGTTATGTAGAGGCCTCTACATAACTTCAGCAGATCCACCGCCAGCGCAGTGGCTTATTAAGACTGGAGTCTAAAATGCTGCTCTTAATAAATTGACTCCTTTATATTTATTGACTCCAAAGTTTGGACACGCAGATTCTAGACCTTCCTAATTCTTTCCTTTATCTTTTGTTTTCTTTATGGAGTACTGTACATATGGTAGGGTCTTTCAATTTAAAGGGGTATTCCACTTGTTACAAGTTATCCCTTATCCACAGGATGGGGAATAACTATTAGATCGGTGGAGGTCCTACCGTTAGAACCCCCTACTGATCACAAGAACTCATACCTCCTGCGGCCCCCCTGCAAAGAATGAGCGGCTGGTCACACATGGGAATAGCGCTGTACTCAGCTACCTCCGGAGCTCCCACAGAAATGAATGAAGCAGTGACATGTACGACCGGCTGCTCAATTCTTTTCAGGGGCACTACAGGGGGTAGGGGGTCCTCATTCTCATGATCGGTCAGGGTCCCAGTGGTCGGACCCCCACCAATCTAACAGTTTTCCACAGGATAATAACCAGAATACACCTTTAAGTAGAAAAACTTCAGGGAAGGTAATTCTCTTTAACTTTGGTTCAATCCTGTGAGGAGCAGAGCACATGTCACTGTTCTCAATTCCTCCTCTAACGCTAGACTAAGGCCCCAATCAGACGACTGTGTGAACTTATGCAACATACAGCAAAAGATTGAACATGTCCTATCTTTTGTGGTGAGGAGGCAGGGACCCGGAAGCCCACGGAACGGCTTCCATGTATTTCCATGGGCTTCTGGGTCCGTGCCTCCTCACCACAAAAGATAGGACATGTGCTATCTTTTGCCATATGTTGTGGATCGCAAACCCATTTAAGTCAATGGGTCCACACCGCAGTAGAAAGTTAACAGGTCGGCGTCTGGACCAGATGTTTGCAATGAAGAAGTCATGTCTGTCCTTTATACTTTCTTTTCTTTTATGATCCACTTCTAATTGTGGCTTCCAAAACTGCATGCAGAAACTGACTGTGTGGCTGTACCCTAAAACGAACAGTTTGCAAGTACCGTGGTCTGGGGTACCGCAGAGGCAGATTTGGAGAAGGGTACAAACAAATGTCCACTGCTTTGAAAGTTCGCAAGAGCAAAGTGGCCTCCATAAATCTTAAATGGTAAACGTTTGGATCAACCAGGACTCTTCCTAGAGCTGGCCGCACCCCCAAACGAAATAATTAGGGGAAAAAGACCTTGGTAAAAGTAGTGACCAGGAACCCAATGGACACTCTCGCTGGGCTCCAGAGAAGCTGTGGGCATATAGGAGAAACTTCCTGAAGGTCAACTATTACTGTAGCACTGCACCAATTTGGGCTTTATGTGGTCAGAAACTAATCTCTCCTCAGTGAAAGAAACATGAAAGCCCATCTGGAGTTTGCAAAGAAGAACCTAAAGGACTTTCAGGCTGTGAGAAACAAGATATGGCCTCATTTCTAAGCATCATGTCTGTATTAAACTGAGCGCTGCTCATGACCTGCCCAATGTCTTCTCTACAGTTAAGTATGGTGATGGCAGCATTATGCTGTGGGGCTGTTTTTCAAGGTCTGGGACAGAGAGACTAGTTAGATTTGAGGGAAAGCTGAACGAAGCTTGAAGATTGATATTATTAATGAAAATGTGATCCATTGTGCTCTGGAACTCAGACTGGACTAAAGGGTTACATTCCAACAAGACAATGACCCTCAGCACACAGCCAAGACAGCATAGGAGTGGATGTGAATGTACATGAGTGGCCAGCCAGAACCCTGATTTGAACTCCATCAAACATCTCTGGAGAGACTTGAACATGGCTGTCCACTGACAGTCCCCATCCAACCTGACAGAGCTTGAGAGGATCTACAGACAAGAATGGCAGAAAATTCCCTAATCCGGGTGTGCAAACCTTGCGGCATTATACCCAAAACTGGAGGTTGTAATCACTGCCAAATGTGGCTGAACTAAGCACTGAGTAAAAGGTCTGAATACTTATGTCAATGCAATATTTTAGTTTTTCCTTTTCAATAAATAAGCAAAGATTTTAAACATTCTGTTTTCACTTTGTCATCATGGCTAATTAAATGCAGAATTATAGGGAAAAACTTTAATTTTATATGTTAGCACAAGGCCTCAACGCCAAAAATTGTGAAAAAGTGAAAGGGTCTGAAGTAGAGTTGAGCAAACTTCTTAAAATTCGCTTTGTGTCCAATTTGGCAAATTTTTCAAGAAGATTAGTTCGGATCCTAAGCGATTCTATATGAATCAAAGTTGCTCCAATTGCCTTGAAAATTGGTGTATAACACCCAATAATCTATTTTTAATTTATTTACGAATTTTTGCTCTCTTTCTTTTTCTGCTGCCTTTTAAGCTTGAATGCAATGACAGCAATAGCAAATAATGTCAGTGACACCAACATAAAAAGCTATGGATAAATGCATGGTTGACGGTGTTAACACACAGCATATATAAAAACACACTGCACCATTGCATGTGTTATGATTTTTCATATTAGAAAACTTCCAAAAATTGTCCCTTATTGGGGAAGGTGGTATTTAAACAAGCACAGCGTTATGTAAAAAAAACAATGTCTTGTTGAGATCAAACATATGATCACAAAATACACACATATTGTCATAAAAAGAGTGGCTTGTTCTGCACAAGCATCCAGAAATGGTGCCTTAATGGGTCAGAATGCCTGCCCCTATTTATACACGCACAAGTGTTAATTATCAGAAGAGTAGCTGGTTCTGAACAAACCTTGAAAATTCTCCCTTTTAATTGGGAACAGCAGCAGTATAGTGTGGATGTGGAAAGGATAGGGCAATAGTGGCATGTGTCTGCAATAGTAGCAGCAGCAATAGCCATGGAACAGACAAGGCAGTAGATGTGTGCAGCTGTTTAGGGGTAGTAGTAGTAGTTGTAGTGATGGCTGTGTAGCAGTAATAGTAGTGGTAATAAAGGTAATAGATGAGGCAAAAGAGTGATTAGCAGAAGGGAGTAGCAGCTGCTGCAGTGGTGTAGTGCCCTGGAGCAGGGGTACTTTGAAGTCTGAACATTTGCCTCTGTTTTCCCCTATTCTAAGTTATGAAATCCTTACTTTATTTCACTTCAAAGGGTTAATAAGCACTGACATATTGTTCCACAGTTACTATAAGGGTTAAAGAATAGTATGATTTTGTTGAAAAAGGCAGACTTGTTTCCCAATAACATTAGACAGACTGACCTTTTGAATGTCTAGTTTAGCTGTGTTTCTATGTCTGAAGACTGTCTTGTCTGGAAAAACTGCTTTGTCGTTTCCATAAGGTAATATTGAAGTTCTAATGCAAGTCTATGACAGATGGAAATTGTAACTTTGAAGCTTTTTGGGCTATGTTTCTCCACTCCTCACCTCCCACTAGAAGGTTTTAGTTCAGCTAAAAACTGTACATAATGAGAGCAATCAGAGCGATCAGTGCTTAGAAGAAGAGACTACTTGAGTGACTAGAAGAAGACACTGAGATAGGGATGCTGAGTCTTAGACCCAGGGTCACCAGCCCCGTGACCAAGAGGCCTAATGGACTACTGAGCCACAGACCCTGGGCATTCAGCCATAGAGGTAATAGAAGAGGCAAAAGATTGATTAGCAGCAGGGAGTAGAAGCTTCTGCGGTGGTGTAGTGCCCTGGAGCTGGGGTTCTTTGAAGTCTAGACATTTGCCCCTGTTTCCCCTATTATTAGTCATCAACTTCTTACTTTGTTTCAATTTAAAGGGTTAACTTGCACTGGCATACTGTTTAATACTGTATAACTGAATTTTATACGTGTGTTGTAAAATATATCCTGTTCATTTCCACTGTATTTGCACTGCCCTGTGGAAAGGGGTTAATAAATACTAAGAGACATATGGGGCTTTTTAGCAAATAATGAGAAGCTAATAAGGGTTAAAGAAGAGTATGTTTTGGAAGGAAAAAGCCAGACTTGCTAACCACGAGAGAGACTGACCTTTTGAATATATGGTTTAGCTAAGGTTTGATGTCTAAAGACTTGTTTGGAAAAAATGCTTTGCCATTCCCATTAGGTATTATTAAAGTTCTAATGCAAGTCTATGACAGACGAAAGTTATAACTTTCTATCTATTTGGGCTATTTTTCTCCACTATATCCCTCCCTCAAGAAGGTTCTAGCTCAGCTGGAAACTGCATATAATGAGAGCAGTCAGAGCCCTTAGTGTTCTGCAGTTAGGGATCAGTGCTTAGAAGAAAAGACTCTGCCAGACTACCTCAGTGACTAGAAGAAGACACTGAGATGGGGATGCTGAGCCACAGACCCAAGGGTCACCAGCCCTATGATCAAGGAGTCTGTCAGACTAATGAGCCACAGACCCTGGGCCTCCAGCCTTTGGCCAGGGTACCAGCCTTCTATAAGAGAGAGAGAGAGAGAGAGAGAGAGAGAGAAAGCTAGCTCAGGCCTTTCCTCAGTATGAACACTTCTTCTGCCTAGGAGAAGAGTGGAGAAAACAGCCCAGTGCCTTGTCTGTACTGATTTGCACTTGAGTTTATCCAGTAAAGAAGCATTGGTTTATTTCAGACCCTGACTCTATTGACTTATTTCCCATTGGGGTCCACAACGCCTTACCATTCCTTCTAGAGAGCAGCAACACATGATGACACCTCAGTGCCGGGGGATCCAGCATAGTGTTGGGGCCACTCCAAACCCGGCCAACTGCACTGGTGGCAGCAACAGCCATATGGTACTTTGGTACTTAATATGATGGTAGGGAGGCTGACATCAGCAGTGGCATGATGGTTGCAGAAGAAGCAGCTATACAGTACAGAGTATAATAGTAGGCAGGCAGACAGCGGCAGTGGCATGATGGGACACTGTCAGCAAAGGCAGATTAATTCATTGGCTTCAGCCAGAGGAGTGTGAAAATTCTCACAAGACAGAATATAGAGAGCATACTAGGCCAGTTCAGGCTATTGTTCTAAGTCCATGGGGTCAGGGAACATGGTATACGCCAGAGAAAGGACAGGTCAGGCAGGACTGAACTGGGGTATGTTTATGCATCAGCCTGGTGCAGCAAATGAAAGAATAGCTCCATTATGTTGATGATACTGAACAGGCTGCTACAGCTTCTGCTGCTTGTGCTAGCAGAGACAGAGGGTGGTGGGTGACTCGGCAGGGGGTGGAGAGGAGCCACAGATACATGGGCGGCAAGTGTCTGCTTGCCAAAAGTTGTGGCAAGCTCCGTACACTGTGTTTCCTGGAAATAAAGCAATTTAGCCTCCCTTTCCCTTTCAACAACAGGAAAATATATCCCCTAATATTCTTTGATACCAAGGGTCTAAAGGCCTGGCTATCCATTAATCATCACATTGCTTTATGTCAGTGGTTCTCAACCTTTCTAAAGCCGTGACCCCTTAATACAGTTCCTCATGTTGTGGTGACCCCCAACCATTACATTATTTTCCTTGCTACATCATAACTAATTTTGCTACTGTTATGATGACCCACCAAAAACACGCACAGACACCAATACACCAAATGTTAATTCAAATACATAAGTATTCATTCATAACCACAGAACTTTAGCATAAATACAAAATATTTGTAAACCAAATAAATAACTAATAAATAAAATAATAAACAACAAATACCCCCTAAAAAATAAATCAGTGGTGCGCACAGTACCCCTCAAATAAATAACTCAGAGGTGCTCACAGTACCCCCCCCCAAAAAAAAAATTACAAAAAATCTGTGGTGCTCAGGGTACCCCTCAAATAAATAAATCAGTGGTGCTTCAAGTCCCCCCAAATAAATAAATCAGAAGTGCTCAGGGTCCCCCAAATAAATAAATCCGCGGGGCTTCAGGTCTCCCCCAAATAAATAAATCAGCGGTGCTCAGGGTACCCCCAAATAAATAAATCAGTGGTGCATCAGGTTTCCCCCAAATAAATAAATCAATGGTGCTCAGGGTCCCCCAAATAAATAAATCAGCGGTGCTTCAGGTCCCCCCCCCAAATAAATAAATCAACGGTGCTCAGGGTCCCCCAAATAAATAAATCAGCGGGGCTTCAGGTCTCCCCCAAATAAATAAATCAGCGGTGCTCAGGGTCCCCCAAATAAATAAATCAGAAGTGCTCAGGGTCCCCCAAATAAATAAATCAGCGGTGCTTCATGTCCCCCCAAATAAATTAAGCCTTGCTCAGCCAAATAATTAAAATAAAATTAGCCAGGCTCAATTAAATCATTGGTGGCAGTGGTGCTCAGCGGCGGTGTCATTAACGAAAAAACTCGGACCTCAGCAGACATCAGGCTCCTTCAAGCACAGGCAGTGATAGGACATCACTTCCTGTGCGCGAGGATAAGGGGCCGCTGCCGTTGTGCGGGCGACCCACAATAGGAAGCCTCAGACGACCCCCCGGAAAGGGCCGATCGACCCCCAAAGGGGTCGCGACCCCTAGGTTGAGAACCGCTGCTTTATGTGAATAATACACCTGTCATTATGTATGCAAACAAGTATACGAATTGCCATTCTGGCCGACGTGCCCAAGCAATTAGATCTTGTAGGCTCTGCCCCCCACAAAAGTGATTGGCTATCGTGGCAGCTGTCGTCGCCATTATCATCATCAACTTCCTGCTCCTTCACCGTTGACTCCTCCTCCAGTGGAAGCTCCTCATCCTCACCCTCTACTTCAACCTCCATGGGACTTTCTCCTTGTGGGTTCCAAATAGCTATATGGCAACCTGCAATATATGTTGCAAAACTAAATTTATCATGGGCATCATGCAGGGAGTCAGGGCTGGATTAAGAGCATCATGGGCCTGGTGCAGAAGATTTTAATGGGCCTTTTTATAGAAAATGAAAACGCAACGCAGAGCAACTTTTTATAGCACAAATAAAGTGTGAATTTACGCAAAATTACACATGTGAAAATACGCATTCATAAAGTTTGAAGTGTGAACGGGTCTGCGTAATCCCAATCAAGTCTATTGGACTAAAGTTCATGCGTAATTTTGAAGCAGATTTAAGTGTAAATCTCTGGCCACAGTTTAAATATACAGCCATCTATATAGATGGCTGTATTATGTATAGCCACCCCCCAAGGAGTTAACTAGTGCTGCTGGATATGTCATTCAGGAGCATGAAAAAGCTGTTCACGTCTAGCTTTTCCATGCTCCTGAATGGCATATGTGTTTATAAAAGCTAATCTATTATAAGCAGATATGCCATTGAGGAGCTTGGAAAAGATAGGTAGGCAATAAATAGTCACCTAGCTTTTCCATGCTCCTGAATGGCATATCTGCTTATATGCATACATGTTTATAATAGCCAAGCTATTATATGCAGATCTGCCATTCAGGAGCATGGAAAAGCTAGGTGAGAAACAGTCACCAGCTTTTCCATGCTCCTGAATGGCAGATCTGCCTATAGGCATATCTGTTTATAATACCTGATCTATTATAAGCAGATATACCACTCAGGAGCATTGAAGAGCTAGGTGACTATTTCTCACTTAGCTTTTCCATGCTCCTGAATGGCATATATGTTTATAATAGATCAGGCTCAGCTATTATAAAGATATATATGCCTATAAGCAGATATGCAATTCAGGAGCATGGAAAAGCTAGGTGAAAAAAATCATCTCCCAGATTTTCCATGCTCCTGAATGACATGTATAAATTATACAGTATTCAGTATAATAGGTGAGGTGAGCCAGTGCTGATTTACTTACCGCCTATGAGTTGTTTTCTGGGCAGTACACTGAAGGCTGCTGAACGCGACTCACCGCTGGCAGCACCCCTGACTCCACGCAGGAAGAATTTTGAACTTCCCGCGCGCAGCAGCCGTCACGGTCTTTCACTTTACGACATGGTTTAGGCCCCAGGGGAAGAGTCTGACGTGACGACGCAGCGCGGCGTGCACAGCTGACCTGTCAACTGACCTGATCTGTCAGCTGTCACTGTCCTGGTGAGTTCTGTAAAGGGCCGGCCTGGGAGATTACTCCTTGCGCGCCGGCCCTGTCATCATCTGACAGTCGGCACGGTTCGGTCCTACTAAAGGTCTGCGGGGCGGCCGCCAGGCAACCTCAGCGAGGCGGATAAGGATTGGATAAGCACCTGGTGTGGGAACCAGACCAACACAAGTACGGAGGCATCAATAGTACCCGACCTTCTTGCTGCGGTGTTACATCACCGCTGCCGTGAAAAAGAATGACTCAACAGGCCATGAAAGATATACTGTTCTATCCCAGAACATCCAAAACCAACAATTTGGCATCGCAATGTGAAAGGGACTGTTTTTCCACTTTTTATTACTGTTATACGTCAAAATACATTTCACTTATGACCCTTCATAGTAGTAATGCCCTCTGTGCCCCTTCATTGTAGTAATGCCCATTGTGCCCCCTTAACAATAGTAATACCCACTTCACAGTAGTAATGCCCCCTGTGCCTCCTTCATAGTGATAATGCCCATTGTGTCCAATTCATAATAGTAATGATCTCTCTGCCCCCTCCATGGTAGAAATGCCTATTGTGCCTCCTTTGTAGTAGTAAAGCCCTCTGTGCCCCTTCATAGTAATAATGGCCATTGTGCCCCGCTTCATAATAGTAATGCCCTCTGTGCCCCCTTTGTAGTATTAATGCCCTCTGTGCCCCTTCATAGTAATAATGTCCACAGCAACTACTCACCTTGTCCTGTTCCTGAAGCTCAGAACCAGCTCTCCCCTGCAGACACAGGTCGCTCTGCAGTAGTGTGTGGGAGGAGCTTAGGCAGATTCTCTGGATGCAGGCTCCTCCCACACATGTCGGCAGTGTGATCTGAGTCTGTAGGCTGAATGGTGGAGCAGGGAGAAGTCTCTCTGCTTCACCCTTCAGTGCAGGAGAGACAGAACGCGGGGAGCTGAGGGAGCTTACAGGACGGCAGATCCTAGCACTCTAGCAATGAGCGCTTCCTTCTGTATTGATGGAATCGCTCATTGCTTCTGGGCTCTGGCATCACCCTGAGAGTGGGCACCCGGTGCTGACACCCCCTTCTCCCCCAGCATGCCTCTGATATACATACAAATTTTAGATAGTTAATGGAGGCCAGAGGCTGTGGGACTTTCTATTCATGTGTGCTATACTGTAATTTAGACAAGAAAACAACATGGCAGTAGTCACCAATGAGACTAGAAGGAGTATGGATGACAGCTATAAGGATGACTATTATGGTAATTTATTGTACAACTGTTATTAGAATGTACCGCCCCTTTAAATTTACTGCTGCATGAATCATCATGACGTGTGCCGCAAGCATCAACCAATAGAATCGCAGGATTTGAATTCAAAGAAGGGAAGAAAACGTCAGTTGGTGCCAGTTTGTGATTTCTTCACTAGAGATAAGAGGTTCATCACTTCTTGTCAGAAGAGAGACGTTTTGGAGAGCGACCACGATGGGGATCTGCGCGCTGAGGAAACATCTACTAACAGCGATTCATCAGAGGTAAAAACCGTCATCTGATCAATGGCATTGCTGACTTATGTCATCCCACAAACTGACCATCAGGGATCTGTATCATAAGGAAACCAACATTTACTGGATTTTATTAATAAAGTATCCAAAATATGGAGAGACTGAGGTTATTGTGTATAACTATGGAGAAACCTGGGTGATGATATTGATTAATATGGAGAATCTATGATAAGTATGGATAAGGGTCCATTCATACATCCGCAATTCCATTCCGCATTTTGCGGAACGGATTTGCGGTCCCATACATTTCCGGGTACGCAATTCCGATCCTGAAAAAAATAGAACATGTCCTATTCTTGTCTGGAATAGCGGACAAGAATAGGCATATTCTCTTAGTGCCGGCAATGTGCGGTCCGCAAAATGCGGAACGCACATTGCCGCTGTCCGTGTTTTGCAGATCCGTGTACCCGCAAAACACACACGGATGTGTGAATGGACCCTAAATATGACCAAACTTGGATGACTGGTTAAATATGGACCAAAAAGGTTGTCTATGGATAAATACGGTGGATCCTGGGTCTAAAATGATTTTTTAGTAAATAAAAGACATATGGAGTCATTTATCAAACTGGTGTAAAGTAGAACTGGCTTAGTTGCCCATAGCAACCAATTAGATTTCACTTTTCATTTTCTAAAGGAGCTGTCAAAAATGAAAGCTGGAATCTGATTGGTTGCTATGGGCAACTAAGCCAGTTCTACTTTACACCAGTTTGATAAATGACCCCATGATATATGTATATGTGTGGTCATTATTACATTGTATAGAATATTTGTAGAGTATACCTACAGGTAAGCCCATAGGGAGACATTTATGAATTCTGCTACGCCAGAAACTGGCATTAAATGTCACAAGCGCTTGAAGTTTGTGATTGTTGCACAGAATTTAGCTACTTTTTGCCTCCTGCACCGCCCTGCTCCACTTTCTACAGTTTGCTGGGATTAAGGGTAAATTTACAGATTAGATCACTTTTTCAGTTTTATTTATTTTCTGTGACAATCAGTAAAGTTGCAAAAATGTCGCAACTCCACGGCAGACCCACCCCAGGCATACATTAATAGACCATATCGCACTTGCACCAAATTCCTTATAACTGTGCACCATTTCATAAATCTCCCCCATTGTTTATCTCAGTGGTAATATGAAATATATTGTAATGGATCATTTACTATAGAGAGAGACAGGATATATAGGAAGACACGTTGGGGGAATGTATCAAGGGGAAGTCAGTTTTCTGCCATAGAAAAGTCCGGTTTTGCTCACCATGTACATTGTGTGTCTTATCTTATATCAATGTGTCCAGAGATGTTACTGTGAAACAGCTGATCAGTAGGGCTGTAGGCTGTAGGTCCACTACTGATCAGATAGTCAGATATTGGTAGCCGGTTATCAATGCTATAACCCTCGAATACCCCTTTAAGCCTCTGGGACTAGTTGTGACTGTTATATTTAGACATGGTGGACATTCTCTATAAGGAATTCATCAGGGACAAAAATCACACTCCAAATATATATATATATATATATATATATATATATTTATAAATATTTTTCCTTCTCTTTAAGCTTCCCAAGAAGAACAGGAGAAGCAACCACAAGGAAGAGGAAGACAGAACTGTAAGTGGATCGGCCTTGATCAGCAGAAAAGAAGAGGAATTGAAAAAAAATGTGCTCTGCCTCACCCAATTCATCTGAACTCTACATCAGAAAATGTGGAGCTGGCACATGGCACTCACTATGAAAAATTATATTTCTCAATGTATACCTTGAATATATTATAAATCTGCCCTCTACATCTCTTTGTCTCCTGCTTCCTTTCATATAGTACATGATAAAACTTTCACTTGCAGCCACCACTAGGGGGAGCTCAGTGAATAGAAATGTATAATGTCCCTCTCGTGCTGTTATTACTATTATGCCATGAAGCTAGAGGTCAGCACCACACACCCTCACCATGCCTCCATAACAGTGCCATGGTCTTCCTTCATGGTGAAGCATGTGATACTGGTATAAACTAGAAATCACCCTAAGGAACAGCATAGGCCCACAGACATCTGACATCACAACTCCTAGAAACTCAGAACTAGTGCATAAAGTAGCCTTGTGCATGAGGGCTAATAATGTAATATGGACTGTATTTCTTCTATCACAGTTCACCAGAAGAATCCAGGAAGAGGAAGAAGATGGATGATGATATCCCGCAGCCAGAAGAACGGGCTGCTTTCTTCACACTCCTTGGTAGGATTAGGCCAGACATAGCGGGACACATTTACTAAAGATTAGCGTTTCATACAGCAGTCATAAGAAGAGGACGATGGGAGTAAGAGGTGGCAAATTTATAAAGAGGCACAGGCCCCTGGATAAGTGGTCACATCTTGTGCTGTCCACAAACTGAAGTCTACAGCCTGGATTAGATTTCAGCTTTACTGCCATATAGCTTCTGTAAATGTGCCCTATTGTTCTTAAGGATACAGGACCTGTCCCTCCCCTGCTCTAGTGCTTATTGCAATAAGATGTCTCACTGAAGTGTAACAGCTTGTTTTTCTATGGTATATGAATGTAATCTTGTGATTTGAGAAAAGTATCAATTATATAATAATATTATCCCATTTGTATTATAGAAGACGAGCACATCCAGTCCTTTCTAGCCAGGGACAGCTGCCTTAAGATCTCGGACAAGGTATTATTAAACCGAGGGACAGAAAATCTTCCAGATTTCAGAAGACAGACTATAGAGATATACTGCACTTCATGACCTAGTGATATAAAGCCCCTTTCAGTAGAGCGAGTGTCACGCTGCGGACTCGCAGAGCAGCACCGTCCTGAACTCCCAGTACTGCCAGGGTCGCATAGCATTATATAGATTTATGATACAATGTAACTGTTACGGTTTTGGAATGTATTAAATAACACTGACATAATGCTGTCAGTGTTATCCTATACTTTCCACACCTCTAAGGGTTACATAGCATCATAAATCAATATACTGCTATGTGACCCCCGCAGTGCTGGAAGTTCAGGCAGGGAGTTGCGCTGCGAGTCCACAGTGTGACACTTGCTCATCTGAAAGGGGCCTAATAGTCATTAACAGATGCTGCACCATGAGCTTCTAACCTCTTGTATGATACAGTAGGATTTTGGACAGGAATATACTGAACTCTGATGTATGTACTGTACACTGCGTGCAGAATTATTAGGCAAATGAGTATTTTGACCACATCATCCTCTTTATGCATGTTGTCTTACTCCAAGCTGTATAGGCTTGAAAGCCTACTACCAATTAAGCATATTAGGTGATGTGCATCTCTGTAATGAGAAGGGGTGTGGTCTAATGACATCAACACCCTATATTAGGTGTGCATAATTATTAGGCAATTTCCTTTCCTTTGGCAAAATGGGTCAAAAGAAGGACTTGACAGGCTCAGAAAAGTCAAAAATAGTGAGATATCTTGCAGAGGGATGCAGCACTCTTAAAATTGCAAAGCTTCTGAAGCGTGATCATCGAACAATCAAGAGTTTCATTCAAAATAGTCAACAGGGTCGCAAGAAGCGTGTGGAAAAACCAAGGTGCAAAATAACTGCCCATGAACTGAGAAAAGTCAAGCGTGCAGCTGCCAAGATGCCACTTGCCACCAGTTTGGCCATATTTCAGAGCTGCAACATCACTGGAGTGCCCAAAAGCACAAGGTGTGCAATACTCAGAGACATGGCCAAGGTAAGAAAGGCTGAAAGACGACCACCACTGAACAAGACACACAAGCTGAAACGTCAAGACTGGGCCAAGAAATATCTCAAGACTGATTTTTCTAAGGTTTTATGGACTGATGAAATGAGAGTGAGTCTTGATGGGCCAGATGGATGGGCCCGTGGCTGGATTGGTAAAGGGCAGAGAGCTCCAGTCCGACTCAGACGCCAGCAAGGTGGAGGTGGAGTACTGGTTTGGGCTGGTATCATCAAAGATGAGCTTGTGGGGCCTTTTCGGGTTGAGGATAGAGTCAAGCTCAACTCCCAGTCCTACTGCCAGTTTCTGGAAGACACCTTCTTCAAGCAGTGGTACAGGAAGAAGTCTGCATCCTTCAAGAAAAACATGATTTTCATGCAGGACAATGCTCCATCACACGCGTCCAAGTACTCCACAGCGTGGCTGGCAAGAAAGGGTATAAAAGAAGAAAATCTAATGACATGGCCTCCTTGTTCACCTGATCTGAACCCCATTGAGAACCTGTGGTCCATCCTCAAATGTGAGATTTACAAGGAGGGAAAACAGTACACCTCTCTGAACAGTGTCTGGGAGGCTGTGGTTGCTGCTGCACGCAATGTTGATGGTGAACAGATCAAAACACTGACAGAATCCATGGATGGCAGGCTTTTGAGTGTCCTTGCAAAGAAAGGTGGCTATATTGGTCACTGATTTGTTTTTGTTTTGTTTTTGAATGTCAGAAATGTATATTTGTGAATGTTGAGATGTTATATTGGTTTCACTGGTAAAAATAAATAATTGAAATGGGTATATATTTGTTTTTTGTTAAGTTGCCTAATAATTATGCACAGTAATAGTCACCTGCACACACAGATATCCCCCTAAAATAGCTAAAACTAAAAACAAACTAAAAACTACTTCCAAAAATATTCAGCTTTGATATTAATGAGTTTTTTGTGTTCATTGAGAACATGGTTGTTGTTCAATAATAAAATTAATCCTCAAAAATACAACTTGCCTAATAATTCTGCACTCCCTGTATAATAGAATGTATTTACATAGGAGATCTACTACCAGCCTCTAACTCTGCCTCTCATCCATCTAGTATCTCCTGGCCATGGTCCTCACGTACTTTAGAAGAGCAAACCTGCGTACTGAGGAATACAGGACTTACTTCTTCCCAAGTCTGTGAGTTTCTTTTATCCTGTTCCAATATGTTTTAATATATTTAATATTTATTTTATAAAAACACAACAAATTATAATTTTTGTGATAATACCACAAGTGATTTCAGTACTGATTCTTACTTCCAGATTTTTGGCCAACCAGTTTGAAGAGGAAGAGCCCTTTAGACAGGAGATCTACCCATGGGCCCTCGGATTGATGTGGATGATCCAGAGGAAGCAGCTTCATCATCTGCGCAATCAGATTTTCATCCGGATGGGATTTAGAGCTTGGGTACAACGGGAAACCTGTGATCTGGTTAGTTACATAAAAGCTGTAAATTGTGATTAAAAGTTAGTGGTTATTCTAATAATTTATATGATGTATAATTCTAGATCATGGCACAAGACCCTGACCATTGCGCATGGAAGAGAGAGAGGAAAGTCCATCACAGCTGGGCTATACACCAATGCAGGAGGGATGATGTAGACTTCACCATCACAGGTACATGGATCACCCCTGCACCCTGCTCTCTGTGTAACACAATTCTCCATCCATGCCAGGAGGAATAGAACATCCATTGCCAGTCAGATACATAGGAGGAACCCAGAACAGCGGACTCACAAACATCTCTGGTAAGTGTTACATTGGTGTGGCAAAAGGGCTTCAAGTAAGATTCATTATCTAATTCTTAGATGCCAAACCTATCCCTAAATGATAATTTAGTCTGAATAGATTTGCTAGATGACACTGGTACAGTTTGCTTCTTTCTATAATAAAATGTTTATAATGTTTTGTCCTATGATTTCTATGTATTCCTTAGATTTGCTGCTGCCAGGATAGGAAACATGGCCGCTGGACCTCCAAGGAGAAGAAGGAAGACAGGACGGATGAAGACCTGGATGAAATATATCCTTTATGTCCTACCGACTCCTAGAACATCTCAGGTAAACAACACAAGGCAGGCAATAAGACATAGCAGGAAACTGGACCAGCAAGTAAGGGACCAGTGGCAGGTAATACCACTGTACCAAGTGCACCGGTTTGACTTGGGGTCAAACCCAGAGGACGGAAACTCAGTGAGCCCCGTTTTTCACAGAGCCCCTGATGGTGGGGATGAACTTAGCCAAGGGCTCACTGGTCGCACCTCCAGGATGGTCCCGGTGCACTTGGCTACTTACCTGCAAAGACAAACGTTGGTGCAAGCACCAGCGGTCCAGACAGACACGGGACGAACTGGAAAGCAGGCAGACAAACAGGAACCTGAACAAACTCAGGACACTGTTCAGACAGGACAAAATGGGAAGCAGAAAACAAGACAGATGCCTAGATCCCATGCAGAATGGATGCATGGCGGTCACAGACAGAGCTGCTAGACATGACACAAACACTGGACCCCATGAGGAAAAGATGCAAGGGTCACAGGCAGAGTTGCCCAGACAAGCAGATGCCTGGATCCCATGTGGAACGACTGCATGGTGGTCCTAGGCAGAGCTGCACAAATAGGAAGATAAGCACATACCTGGATCTCTTGCGGAACAGATCCCTGGCAATCATAGGTAGAGCTCCCCAGACACGTAGAGAAGCAGATGCCTGGACCCCATGCGGAATGACAAATGGCAGTCACAGACAGACCTGCTCAGACAGGCTGATGTCTGGACCTCCATGCAAAACAACACATGGTGGTCACAGACAGAGATGCAAAAGCTGGCAGACAGGCAGATGCCTGGACCCCATGCGGATGCATTGCGATAACAGGCAGAGCTGCCTAGACTGAACGGCTGCATGGTGGTCAGAGGCAGAGATGCCTAGACAGGCAGACAAGCAGATGCCTAGATCCCATGTAGAATGGCTGCATGGTGGTTATAGGCAGAGCTGCACAAACAGGCAGATTCCTTGATCCTATGCAGAATCGCTGCATAGTGGTAACAGGCAGAGCTACACAAACAGGCAGACAAGCAGATGCCTGGATCCTATGTGAAATGACACATAGCGGTCACAGACGGAGCTGCAAAAAAAAGGCAGACAGGCAGATGCCTGGACCCCATGCAGAATGAATGCATGGCGATCATAGGCAGTGCTGCTTAGACAGGCAGACAAACAGATTCCGGGATCACATGTGTAACAGAAGCGTGGTTGTCACAGGCAGAGCTTCACAAACAGGCAGATAAGCAGATGCCTGGACACCATGCAGAATGGATGCATGGTGGTCACAGACAGAGCTGCTAGACATGTGACAAATAGATACCTTGACCCTATGTGGAACGGATGCATGGCGGTCATAGGCAGAGCTGCACAGACAGCTCGACAAGCAGATGCCTAGATCCCATGCAGAACGGCTGCATAGTGGTCACAGGCAGAGCTACACAAACAGGCAGACAAGGAGATACCTGGATCCCATGTCGAACGGCTGCATGGTGGTCATATGAAGAGTCGCACAAACAGGCAGACAAGCAGATGCCTGGACCCCATGTGGAATGACACATGGTGGTCACAGACAGAGGTGCACAGACAGGCAGATGCCTGGACCCCATGCGGAATGGATGCATGGCGGTCACAGGCAGAGTTGCCTAGACAAGCAGATGCATAGATCCCATGTGGAACAGAAGCATGGTGGTCAAAGGCAGTGCTTTACAAAACAGGCAGATAAGCAGATGCCTGGACCCCATGCAGAATGGATGCATGGCGGCCACAGACAGAGCTGCTAGACATGACAGAAACAGATTCCTGGATCCCATGTGGAACAGATACATGGCAGTCACAGACAGAGCTGCTAGACATGACAGAAACAGATTCCTGGATCCCATGTGGAACAGATACATGGCAGTCACAGACAGAGCTGCCCAAAAGGGGCAGACAAGCAGATCCTTGGACCCCATGCAGAACAAATGCATGGCAGTCACATGCAGAGCTGCCCAAACAGGCAGACAAGCAGTTGCTTGGATCCCATGTGGAATGTATGCATGGCAGTCACAGGCAGAGCTGCCCAAACAGGCCACAGAAATGGACAAGGTGACATTGATGTCTCACTAGGTGACCACACAAACAGGGCAGCTGGAATATCCCAGGTCAGGTGCATAGATCCTGCACCCAGCAAAGCTGGAGACAGAGTGACCTCAAGGCTCACAGCTAACAGGATTCTAAGGCTGGTAAATGAGATCATCTGACCACCTAGTAACCATACCCAGACCAGACCATTAAGGCTAGGTCTACACGACGACATTTTGATTCACCAATGTCGTGTGACAATTTTTAGTATGATAGTCTATGGTGTCGCACTGCGACATGCAACATGCTGCGACTGCGACACGACAGTCGCAAAAAATCTATTCGAGATGGATTTTTCTGCGACTGTCGCGTCACAGTCGCAGCATGTCGCATGTTGCAGTGCGACACCATAGACTGCCATTATAAAAAATTGTCGAACGACATTGGTGCAACAAAATGTCGCACAGCAAATGTTGCAGTGTAGTTGTGCCCTGTCGCGCGACTTATTGTCGTCGTGTAGACCTAGCCTAACCCCACAAGAACCAAACAGGGAGGTGAGCATTCATCAACCGAGAACAGTACACACACAAGCTGCCATAACTACACGTCGCCCCTGGCAACCAAAAAGCACATAATGCGCACACCTGATCACTGTGATCAATCACAACACACCTATACAGTCAATACTCAGTGTTACTACACACCCAATCACAACACAGTAGCAACACAAAATCATTTTTGACACATGATCACTACACCTCACAGTCACCATATACACAATCACCACACACATACAATTATTACACTCACACTAAGGGCTCGTTCACACGACCGTTGGTGTCCCGTTCCCGCATTTGCGGATCGGCAATACACGGGCACCGTTCAGTTGTCATTCCGCATCATGGATGCGGACCCATTCATTTCAATGGATCCGCAAATCCGGAAATATGGAACGGAACACTACAGAAGTATCACGTAGTGCTTTCTGGGGTTCAGTTCCATGCCTCCGCACCACAAAAAGATAGAACGTGCTTATCTTTTTGCAGAATGGAGGGATCGCGGACCCATTCAAGTGAATGGGTCTGCGATCCCCATGCGCCTGCCCCACGGAAGGTGCCCGTGCATTGCAGACCGCAATTTGCGGTTCACAGCACGGGACACCAACCGTCGTGTGAACGAGCCCTAACACATATGTTATAGCGGTAACCTCCCCATAGTATGCCCGGAGGAAGGGCAGTACAGCAGCCATGGCTTCCCACAGGTTTCCTCCACAGGGGGTTTTGCCTGTCCTGAGTGTTGCTGTACGCTCTTCGTGAGTGATGGGAGGAGACCACCACTTATAAAATATACACATACAGTATGTATAATAAACTTCATATTTTTAACACTCTTTATTGTGTCTGAGTCATTTCTTCTTCTTTTTTTTTGTGTGTTAAAGAAAGATGTGATTGATGTAGGATTCGCCTTTTGACATTATGTATTACGAGATACTGATCTTCTGGATCTGGTAACCCTGTTCATCTGTTATTGATGGGGACAAATACTTGTTTTCTTTGCAGCACCGCAGCATGAAAAATAGGTAATACATACTGTTCATTGAAATAAATGAGCATTTACTTCAATGGTCACCTTGATTCTCCACTGAGACCTCTTAGCAATGAACCATGTGAATTAATGTTCTTGGCTGATAGACAAAGCTGGAGAATAAAAAAGGCAAAATGTCCAATTGTCCGAGAGCCTCCACCATCTAGGGGTCTCCACCACCAATTTCCCAGATGTGGTTTCCAGACTCTATGAGCTGCAAAACATAGAAACCAGAACATGTTCTATGTTTAGAGCTCCAGTGCCTAATCACTACTAAGTAGAAATATCCATTCAGATTTATTGCTATAGGAAGAGGAGGAAAAGTGGCTGCAGAACATCTCATGTACTAAATAAAACATGCAGACATCAGAGGACACTTGTGGTGCCCCTATACAGATTAGGTTATCGGCAGATCCTGTTGACGTTGATGGGATCTTACAGAAATTATCAAATGTGTATTTGGAGCTCAAAGAGGTTCTCCGGGCTACAGATATTAATTACCTATTTGGAGAACTTTTTACTTTTTACTGGGGAGGGGTGTCTATAATATTTTTAGTCCTGGTCAGATAACCCATCTCATGGCAGTATGGCCGAAAACAGATTTTTTTTTCCTATTTGTATCTCTTATACAGCATGAATGAAAAAAACAAATGTGTGTATTTTACTGATCCAATTTAACCCATTAATTGGAGGTTTTTAATCCATTAACACCCAGAGCGTTTTCTTCTATGTGATCAGACACTTTTTAGCGATTTTGTAAAAATTTTTGATAATTCAGTAGCCACGACTTTCTTCAGTTCTTGGGTAACCAAAATAATTTGTGGGTCTTGTATCTAGTGGACACGTTTGCTACTTTCTATACTGCGGTGTCACTTCTACCTTTATTGTCCATATAGCGCTCGCTGAACAAAATAGAAAACAGAAAGGGTTAGAAACCACTTCTACCGCATCCTCAGGGTCCATGGCTGTCTATGAGTGTCCCCTGACTTGCTCCTTCTAGATTGTAGAAGCTTTGATCATACATTTACAATGGTGTGGTATTAAAGCCCAAGGCCAAGTGACGCAGAGAGAAGGCATTTGCTTCTTATTGGGTTGAAACCAGTGTCACTAGTAGTGATGAGCGGCAGGGGCTATATTCAAATTCGCGATATTTCACAAATATTTTGTAGAATATTCGTCATATATTCGAGAATTCGAGATTATTTTATTGAATGTGAATTCGTAATGTGAAATACAGGCGTGGGTCACTTTGGCTACATTTTATAAGCTGCTAGAAGTTTCATGAGTTTCTCCTGAGACTGGAGAAAATGGTTGGCACGGCAGAACATTACAATAGCTTTATATGCAGATAGAGTCAAGTGCTCCAATATATTCGTGATTGCGCTAATGGGCAGTGATTAGAATATTAGCAACTTCAGATTTTAACAGGTCTGACTACAGATTACTGATTGGTGCAAGTATTGTTGTGAACTTGACATTGCTTCCTTCTCATTGGCCCACAAGCAAGAAACAGAGAGGAATCATGTTTTCAGATGGAAAAAAATGCACTATATTCTAAATATTTGCGATAAAAATTTGCTATTCGAATATTTGTAGTGTCCCACTATGTAAGGGTGGGCACTACACAAGGGTAAATTGGGCCACGTTGTTCTCCACCTCCTGTGGAACATGGTTATTGTATTTTTATATGGCATTTCAATGTGTAATGTAATTTTATTTATGTGATCTCTTGGGTACCAGGCCTGTAGGGGTGTAATTCCTCCTCCTAGACAGTAGAGGGAGCTACTAGTATAAATAGCCAGGTCCAGATCAGAGAGAGCAGGTCAGTCAGAGTCTGTGATTTCCAGAAGTCAGTGTGCACCCTAGTCAGAGGGTAGCTGGGATCCAGCCTCTGATATGCAGGCTTCTAGTTTGCCACCAGGAGAAGAGGTTGCCTCCTGAGAAAACCTGAAGTTCCCGCAAGAGTACAGAGCAGAGCTATTGTTCCAGCCAAACAGAAAGCTGAAGGGCAGAAGGATATATATGCAAAGCAAGGATATATATACCTGAGGAAGTTTCCCTAACCAAGGATAAAGCCAGCAATAGGGCATACGGGCCTTGGAAAAAGACAGACAGGATTCTGAGGAAAAGTGCAGCCTGATCTGTAAGTGTTTAACTCTCTGAGTATCCTGCAAGAACATTGTGCCTGCCATTGGATGTAAAGCCTGCCTGTTACCTTCTTGTACATGTGGAACTGAACAAAAACTGTAAATAGTTAACTGTTTCAGTAAAAGGAAGTTTTGGTTCACTGCAACGTGTGTTCCTCAATTATTCCTACAATAAACCGGTGTGCCACCATTACCGGCACTGGCGTCACGAACTTAAAGGGATCTTGCCACCGGCACATTAAACCTGCAACATCCAGGGCACCTCACTTACCACCTGGCCTGGTCCCTATACACAGAGAGTGCCCCAGAGGATCCATGTGCCAGCCTCTCCATCACTGCTGTACGCCTGTCTTTCATAAACTGTGAGTTACCAAGAGCAACCCTCATTTTGCCTATTAACCGTGACCTCACCATTGCATTACCCTGCAGGGCTGCGTACTGCATATTCGCGCTCAACACTAGTCGCTAGTATAAAGAGTTAGTCCAAGGAGATAAATACAAGAGAGTTTACAGGAATCTATTGCCAGCACAGTACATTGTCTCTAGTAAAGGACGGCCACCTATCAACTGCTGAAGAGTACAGGCAACTACCATCCTTAGGCCTCTTGCACACGAACGTTGTGTGCCCATGGCCGTATTGCGGCCCGCTTACGGCTGGTCCGCAATAGACGGCACCGGCCCGTGTGCACTCCGCATCACGGATGTGGACCCATTCACTTGAATGGGTCCATAATCACAGATGCGGAACGGAAGCACGGATCGGAATCCCATGGAAGCACTACGGAGTGTGTGGTGTTTCTGTCTGTTTCCCTACGCACCGCAAAAAAATAGAACTTGTAGAGGCTTGTAAGCCCCTCAAAATCACTTTATAACTGAATTGGTGCTTACAAAAATGGTTTTGGAAATTTTCTTTAAAATTTGAAAAATTGCTTCTAAAATTCTAAGCCTTCTAACTTCCTAAAAAAAAAATCAAATGACATTTACAAAATTATGCCAACATAAAGTAGACATATGGAAAATGTAAAGTAATGTATTTTATGAAGTATCACTATGCCATAAAAGCAGAGAAATTCATATTTAAAAAGTGAATTTTTTTAAATTTTCTTTAATATTTGTATTTTTTAATAAATAAAGGTAAAACATATTGACTCAAATTTATCACTAATATGAAGAACAATGTGTCACGAGTAAACATCCAGAATGACTTGGAAAAGAAAAAGCTTTCCAAAGTTATTACCACAAAAAGTGATGCATGTCAGATTTGCAAAAAATCAGCCTGGGATTTAAGGTGAAAAGTGACTCGGTACTAAAGGGGTTAAATAATAAGCATTATGTTTGGAGAAATAAAATGCTGCATTCCAGTATAAGAACCTCATCCCATCTATGAAACATGATGGTGGTGCAGTGTCCCACTACGTGACCGTGGGCCCCGCAAACGTGTCTTTATCATGTATTAATGTCATGTAATATGCCTGCATTTTGTATTTTATCTCCTGTCATATTCTCCATGTCACAATGTGATTCTATATGCAAATATCCTTTACACAGGCCTAGTCAGGGTGCACTACACTTGTTTATCCACAAGATGGAGCAGTGTCAGTGTCTATAAATAGCTTAGCTCAGACCTAAGTTAGGCAGTTGAGTTGTTGGCTGGTTGAGGTCAATCCAAACCAGATCAGATGAGCTCAGGTCAATCCAAGTGAGAGTTCAGTTCAAAGCAGTTCTCTCATGAGCTTACTTCACAGAAATACCATATATTCTAAAACATAACTTTTAATAAGTCACTAATAAAAGCCAATAAACCCTTATAGTACAGAAACAAATATAAATAAAATAAATAAAAAAACCTAGATGTGGAAATAATATTCCACTAGCCTACGTTTGCAGGGTGCCAGACAAGTGTATCATAGGCTTAAGGGGCAATGTCCCTGATTCTGGCCCTGTTTTTGTCGCCCAGCCTGCAAACGGAATAGCCGCCCTGATAGGGGCGATCCCGTCTCTCGTGCCTCCTGATAACCCCTGGATAATCCTAGCACGGGGAATTATTTCAACAATGTGAAATAGTGGCCCTATATTAAGACCTTGACTAATATAGGTACCAAAAAATAAAAAATAAGTGCATATACAGTGCTGCCCATAATTATTCATACCCCAGGCAAATTTTGACTTAAAGTTACTTTTATTTAACCAGCAAGTAATTTTTTGACGGGAAATGACATAGGTGTCTCCCAAAAGATAAGACGATGTACAAGAGGCATTATTGTGGAAAAAAAACCATTTCTCAGCTTTTATTTACATTTGAGCAAAAAATACAAGATGTTCCGCACTGTGGAAAATCTCAGAGGACGTGGTCGGAAACCAAAAGTGACACCTGTGCTGGCCAGGAGGATAGTTAGAGAGGTGAAAAAGAATCCAAGGATCACCACCAAGGACATCCTGGTGAATCTGGGCTCTGCTGGTGGCAATGTCTCAAGGCAGACAATCAAATGGACACTGCACAATGCTGGGTTCCACTTCTCCAGATAAGGCACACAAAAGCTCGCTTGGCCTTTGCAAAAGCTCATCTGGACAAAGAAGAAGACTTCTTGTCTTCTGTGTTATGGTCAGATGAAACAAAAATTTAATTGTTTGGTCACAATGATGTTTCCTTCATTTGGCGTAAAAAAGGAGAAGCCTTCAACCCAAAGAACACCATCCCCACTGTCAAACATGGTGGTGAAAACCTAATGCTTTGGGGGTGTTTTTCAGCCAATGGACCAGGGAACCTAATCACAGTAAACGGCACCATGAAAAAAGAGCAATACATGAGGATTCTCAACGACAACATCAGGCAGTCTGCAGAGAAACTTGGCCTTGGGCACCAGTGGACATTTCAGCATGACAATGACCCAAAACACACAACAAAAGTGGTGAAGAAATGGTTAGCAGACAACAACATTAACATTTTGGAGTGGCCCAGCCAGACTCCAGACTTGAATCCAATTGAGAATCTGCGGAGGGAGCTAAAGATCAGGGTGATGGCAAGAAGAAAGATTGAAAGATTTGGAGCTCATTGCTAAAGATGAATGGGCAAAAATACCTGTGGAGACATGCAAAAAGCTGGTCTGCAATTATAGGAAGCGTTTAATTGCTGTAATAGCCAATAAAGGCTTTTCTATTAATTATTGAGAAGGGTATTAATAATTTTGGACTGGACACTTTTTGCTCAAATGTAAATAAAAGCTGAGTAATGTTTTTTTTCCCACAATAATGCCTCTTGTACATCATTGTATTATCTTTTGGGAGACACCTATGTCATTTCCCGTCAAAAAATTACTTGCTGGTTGAATAAAAGTAACTTTAAGTCAAAATTTGCCAGGGGTATGAATAATTATAGGCAGCACTGTATAAAGCCCCAGGTGGGGTGACAAGAAACCACCCAATAACATACAGTGAAAAAGGTAAGTCATACAACAAATATCCAAGTCAGGTGTCAGACAGACACTCGTAATGCAGCAAATGCAGCAGCCCTTAGGTGTCCACAGGAAGGGAACGACAGGCAGTGTTCAGATAAAGACACATGCTGGGCGGCCTGGAGTATCCAAGATGTAAGGCGGATGGAGGCAGCAATCTGTAAGTGGCGCTCACGCTATTTAAACCCCACTTCCGGGTGTGACAAGAATGGGCACCTGACCACGCTCCCGATCACGTGATCGCATCAGCCGGCTGACGAAATTGGTCACGTGCCTACACTCCTTCCTGTGGACACCTAAGGGCTGCTGCCCCATATATCTCATGGCAAGTATTAATGGTTCTCCCAGCTTATCTACTATGTCAGGGAGAAATGATGACTGATTATTAAAAAAGGTATAGCGTCTGTGCATATCATATCTACCTGATGACTTAGTTTACAGCCACTAGTCCACATGTTTATTTGATCGATTTATCAGATATGTTGTTCATAAAGGGAATTCTCTTTCTTTTCCTATATTCAGCTACTGTGCCCTGCAATATAAGAGGTGTAGGTAGGGTACAATATGAGTTTCCCTAACTCTACTATTATCCTATGCTATGAACCTGTATATCCTTGGTATCATTAAAAAGTTACTTAGCAATTGATATAGCAGTGGCTCTTTATAATAATGACTACTCGGCTATTACTTATGACCTAGGTTATGAATCTGTCTACCTAAGAAGCTATCTAGCAATCTATATAGCAGTGGTTCTTTATAATAACGACCACTGATCTATTGTACAAGCAATATTTTGGCTTCTCTCTACTTTGGTGAGAAATTTCTGGTGACTGACACCCTGCTGTATTGTTATATACAGTACAGACCAAAAGTTTGGACACACCTTCTCATTCAAAGAGTTTTCTTTATTTTCATGACTATGAAGGCATCAAAACTATGAATTAACACATGTGGAATTATATACATAACAAAAAAGTGTGAAACAACTGAAAATATGGCATATTCTAGGTTCTTCAAAGTAGCCACCTTTTGCTTTGATTACTGCTTTGCACACTCTTGGCATTCTCTTGATAAACTTCAAGAGGTAGTCTCCTGAAATGGTCTTCCAACCGTCTTGAAGGAGTTCCCAGAGATGCTTAGCACTTGTTGGCCCTTTCGCCTTCACTCTGCGGTCCAGCTCACCCCAAACAATCTCGTTTGGGTTCAGGTCCGGTGACTGTGGAGGCCAGGTCATCTGGCGCAGCACCCCATCACTCTCCTTCATGGTCAAATAGCCCTTACTTTCAAAGTTTTCCCAATTTTTCGGCTGACTGACTGACCTTCATTTCTTAAAGTAATGATGGCCACTCGTTTTTCTTTACTTAGCTGCTTTTTTCTTGCCATAATACAAATTCTAACAGTCTATTCAGTAGGACTATCAGCTGTGTATCCACCTGACTTCTCCTCAACGCAACTGATGGTCCCAACCCCATTTATAAGGCAAGAAATCCCACTTATTAAACCTGACAGGGCACACCTGTGAAGTGAAAACCATTTCAGGGGACTACCTCTTGAAGCTCATCAAGAGAATGCCAAGAGTGTGCAAAGCATTAATCAAAGCAAAAGGTGGCTACTTTGAAGAACCTAGAATATGCCATATTTTCAGTTGTTTCACACTTGTTTGTTATGTATATAATTCCACATGTGTTAATTCATAGTTTTGATGCCTTCATAGTCATGAAAATAAAGAAAACTCTTTGAATGAGAAGGTGTGTCCAAACTTTTGGTCTGTACTGTATGTTATGTCCCCTGAAGAGCCTTTAACCAACTAGGCGAAACGTGTAGGAACGGTCCCGAGTGTCTGTCTGACACCTGACTTGGATATTTGTTGTATCACTTACCTTTTTCACTGTATGTTATTGGGTGGTTTCTTGTCACCCCACCTGGGGCTTTATATATGCACTTTTTTATTTTTTGGTACCTATATTAGTCCAGGTCTTATTATAGGGCCACTATTTCACATTGTTGAAATAATTCCCCGTGCTAGGGTTAATCAGGGGTTATCAGGAGGCACGAGACACGGGATCGCCCCTATCGGGGCGGCTATTCCGTTTGCAGGCTGGGCAACAATAACAGGACCAGAATCAGGGACATTGCCCCTTTAGCCTATGATACACTTGTCTGCCACCCTGCAAACGTAGGCTAGTGGAATATTATTTCCACATCTAGGTTTTTTTATTTATTTTTTTGATTGATATTTGTCTCTGTACTATAAGGCCCCTTTCACACGAGCGAGTATTCTGCGCGGATGCGATGCGGGAGGTGAACGCATTGCATCCGCACGGAATCATGACCCATTCATTTCTATGGGGCTGTTCACATGAGCGGTGATTTTCACGCATCACTTGTGCGTTGCGTGAAAATCGCAGCATGCTCCTCTTTGTGCGTTTTTCACGTAAAGCAAGCCCCATAGAAATGAATGGGGTTGCGTGAAAATCGCAAGCATCCGCAAGCAAGTGCGAATGCGGTGCGATTTTCACGCATGGTTGCTAGGAGACGATCGGGATGGAGACCCGATCATTATTATTTTCCCTTATAACATGGTTATAGGGGAAAATAATAGCATTCTGAATACAGTAAAACAGCGTTGGAGGGGTTAAAAAAAATTAAAAATCATTTAACGCACCTTAATCCACTTGATCGCGATGTCGGCATCTACTTCTGTCCCCTTTACTGAATAGGACCTGTGGTGAGCATTAATTATAGTTCAAGGACCTTTGATGACGTCACTCCGGTCATCACATGGTACGTCACATGATCTTTTACCATGGTGAATCACCATGGTAAAAGATCATGTGACGTACCATGTGATGACCGGAATGACGTCACCACAGGTCCTGTTGCTGCACAGAGATCAGATGAAGCCAGAAGGAGATGCCGGGCCGCGAACAAGTGGACTAAGGGGAGTTAAATTTTTGTATATTTTTTTTAACCCCTCCAGCGCTGTTTTACTATGCATTCTGTATTCAGAATGCTATTATTTTCCCTTATAACCATGTTATAAGGGAAAATAATACTATTTACAGAACACCGATCCCAAGCCCGAACTTCTGTGAAGAAGTTCGGGTTTGGGTACCAAACATGCACGATTTTTCTCACGCGAGTGCAAAACGCATTACAATGTTTTGCACTCGCGCGGAAAAATCGCGGGTGTTCCCGCAACGCACCCACACATTTTCCCGCAACGCCCGTGTGAAAGAGGCCTAAGGGTTTATTGGCTTTTATTAGTGACTTATTAAAAGTTATGTTTTAGAATATATGGTATTTCTGTGAAGTCTCCTACAATTGACAATATTCTACTATAATCCCGTGAACAGGGTTATGTTCAACCTGTGAGACTCCTCTCATGAGTCAGAAAGCAACAGCGATGTAGCTGAATACCTGAAGACATACTCCAAGCCTCTCTGCTCTGTCCCTGTTGGCTTCACAGTCCAGGGTTAAAGCCTGCAATTATTCTACCTAGAGGTGAGCAATCCACTCCTATAGATCGCTCTTCCAGGGTGACCAATGTCTAAACTCCGTGCAGCCGAGTATTTAAGGAATTATCACGTTTATGCAAGACAAAGGATTAGCAAGATAGTCATTACCTGAGGACTTACTAGGCACCTTTGTACTAGGTGTAGGAGATAGCTTGAAGCATCTACACCTCCAGTTCAAATCCTAAGGACAGTTAAGCCAACAGTCAGAACAACATCGGAATAGAAGTTCAGGATTCAGAAAAGCACCTTTAAATCAAGGATTAGGATCAGGCCGGAGTTTTGACCAGTGTAAGACTTTCATTATTACCAGCCTAGTCTGAGCAGTAGGTTTCTTATGTATTACAAGAGCCTGTACTTCATTGAGGATTTGCATTTCCCTTTCCCCATATGCATGGGAGATTGTGTTTAATGCCGGATTGTATCAAGAGACTGTTTAATGCATTGGATGTACTGTTAGCAGAAGTCATCTTCAGTAAAGTACACCTTGAATTTCATCCTAATTGCCTCAGTCTCAAGTTCCTCCATTAACACTATAGTAAATGGTTGTACCTCCATACAAAAGGTACTGGCGTCACGACTACAAGGGACCTTGCCACTGGCACATTAATACAGACCACCAAGGGCACCTCAAAGAAACATCTGGCCAGTGTCCCTTACACCAGAGTGTGCCCCAAAAAATCTTTGTGCCGTTCTCCTTTTCACTTATGCGAGCCTGCCCAGGGACGACATAACCGTGAGTAACCAGAACTGTATTTACCTCGGCCCACCTATTGCTCACACCGTGACCTCAGACATAATTCCCCTGCAAGGTCTGGCATACCGCAGTGGGACAATACATTCTGATTTATACCAGCACATTCTAAAGGAAAAAGGTCAGTAAATCTGTCTGAGCTGAATCTCAAGAGAACATGGGTCATACAGCAAGATAACGACCCTAAGCACACAAGTTGTTCTACCACAAAATGGTTAAAGAAGAATGAAGCAAATGCCTACTCCAGTGACAGAACAGGCAAAAACACTCGTCTTTCCCCTGTGTGCCTAATAAGGCCGTTTTCTTATTTACACCATGACCCAGACATTTACCAGCCTCCAGATCACAGCATCAAATTACTTGCGCCAAACCCACAAACATCAATAAACTTTACATTTTACACCATCCTCCTGTATCTTTAGTGTAAAGCATGCAGACCACTTCTCTAGCAATAAACGTTGCACGCTACAGTAATACTGATGATGACTGTCACTAGACTCCATCAGTCAAAAAATAAATTTTCCCTCACTGACTGTCACCATAAATGATCGTTTTTAACCACCTCAGCCCCCAGTGCTTAAACACCCTGAAAGACCAGGCCACTTTTTACACTTCTGACCTACACTACTTTCACCGTTTATTGCTCGGTCATGCAACTTACCACCCAAATGAATTTTACCTCCTTTTCTTCTCACTAATAGAGCTTTCATTTGGTGGTATTTCATTGCTGCTGACATTTTGACTTTTTTTGTTATTAATCGAAATTTAAAGATTTTTTTGCAAAAAAATGACATTTTTCACTTTCAGTTGTAAAATTTTGCAAAAAAAACGAGATCCATATATAAATTTTGCTCTAAATTTATTTTTCTACATGTCTTTGATAAAAAAAAAATGTTTGGGTAAAAAAAAAATGGTTTGGGTATAAGTTATAGCGTTTACAAACTATGGTACAAAAATGTGAATTTCCGCTTTTTGAAGCAGCTCTGACTTTCTGAGCACCTGTCATGTTTCCTGAGGTTCTACAATGGCCAGACAGTACAAACACCCCACAAATGACCCCATTTCGGAAAGTAGACACCCTAAGGTATTCGCTGATGGGCATAGTGAGTTCATAGAACTTTTTATTTTTTGTCACAAGTTAGCGGAAAATGATGATTTTTTTTTTTTTCTTACAAAGTCTCATATTCCACTAACTTGTGACAAAAAATAAAAACTTCCATGAACTCACTATGCCCATCAGCGAATACCTTGGGGTGTCTTCTTTCCAAAATAGGGTCACTTGTGGGGTAGTTATACTGCCCTGGCATTCTAGGGGCCCAAATGTGTGGTAAGGAGTTTGAAATCAAATTCTGTAATAAATGGCCGGTGAAATCCGAAAGGTGCTCTTTGGAATTTGGGCCCTTTTGCACACCTAGGCTGCAAAAAAGTGTCACACATGTGGTATCTCTGTATTCAGGAGAAGTTGGGGAATGTGTTTTGGGGTGTCATTTTACATATACCCATGCTGGGTGAGATAAATATCTTGGTCAAATGCCAACTTTGTATAAAAAAATGGGAAAAGTTGTCTTTTGCCAAGATATTTCTCTCACCCAGCATGGGTATATGTAAAATGACACCCCAAAACACATTCCCCAACTTCTCCTGAATACGGAGATACCACATGTGTGACACTTTTTTGCAGCCTAGATGCGCAAAGGGGCCCACATTCATTTTATGAGGGCATTTTTAGATATTTGGATCCCAGACTTCTTCTCACGCTTTAGGACCCCTAGAATGCCAGGGCAGTATAAATACCCCACATGTGACCCCATTTTGGAAAGAAGACACCCCAAGGTATTCAATGAGGGGCATGGCGAGTTCATAGAATTTTTTTTTTTTGGCACAAGTTAGCAGAAATTGATATTTTTTTTTTTTCTCACAAAGTCTCCCTTTCCGCTAACTTGGGACAAAAATTTCAATCTTTCATGGACTCAATATGCCCCTCACGGAATACCTTGGGGTGTCTTCTTTCCGAAATGGGGTCACATGTGGGGTATTTATACTGCCCTGGCATTCTAGGGGCCCTAAAGTGTGAGAAGAAGTCTGGAATATAAATGTCTAAAAAATTTTACGCATTTGGATTCCGTGAGGGGTATGGTGACTTCATGTGAGATTTTATTTTTTGACACAAGTTAGTGGAATATGAGACTTTGTAAGAAAAAAAAAAAAAAATTCCGCTAACTTGGGCCAAAAAAATGTCTGAATGGAGCCTTACAGGGGGGTGATCAATGACAGGGGGGTGATCAGAGAGTCTATATGGGGTGATCACCCCCCTGTCATTGATCACCCCCTTGTAAGGCTCCATTCAGATGTCCGTATGTGTTTTGCGGATCCGATCCATGTGCAGCGTACTCAAGTTGTGTGCAATAGGTGTTTCTGGGTGATGTAGTGCAATATACACTAACCTGGTACAGCTGACTCTCTGCAAGGGCAGGTATAGGTAGAAATAGTTCGTGACGCCAGTGCCAGGTAAACGGTGGCACGCCGTTTGCGGATGCAGGAATAAATCGAGGAAACGTGGTCTTAAAACAGAACTCCAACTTTAGTAGTTTTGCAAGCAGAGACAATATTGGAAATGCAGTTCCTAAGCATACAGTCGATTTTGCAATTCGGTCGATGCAGGCAATTCAGTTATAGCAGGGTAATTACAGAGTGTTGAACACAGGACTTGCAGCACAGGAGCTTGCACTCTAATTCTGTCTGATCCTGGAATACAGCAATTCTTCACCAAGGCCCATTAACCTAATTCTGGCTTTATATCCTTGGCTATGGCTTCTATAAGTACCTCCTCTGTCTTTCTGAGTACCTCTGGCTTTCCTGATCTTTGCCTCTGTCTCTCTCAGCTGCTGGAAACTTCCTCAGGTTCTTGATCTAACATATTCCTGTTTCTGCATATGGGAATTCAGGAGGGAATCTTCTCCTGGACAGCAGGCTTCAGGCCTGGACTTGTCTCAGACATTGTCTAATCTCCAACTGTAGATTACAGACACTAGACTCCGTCTCCCTTGCACTTCCCTGACTGGGCCTTATATAAACTAGGGCTCCCTAGCTCCCTCTAGCGACTAGAAGATGGAATGACACCCCTGCAGGCCTGTACATGCAAGTTTCACAGTAACAGGGAAATACATAACATTGCATTACATGACATTTTATAAAACTGACATATACCAACTTCTCCATAACTAAGGAGGGACGACAGCACACCAAGTGACACTTTGGTAGTGACGGGTATTACAGTCCCCGTACACTACATACCCCACTGCTTTAAGCTGAGTACGACCTCGTACTCCATCATGGGTCGCCCAACTGGAATCTCTACCTGAAATAGAAAATAGAGACATGCAGGCATACATACATGTAATTCATCTGCATTTACATTTACATCAGGTCCAATTGGCAAAGGTGAAGGGTAGTGACAAGGGGCGTCGTTCTCTTCTCTCAGGATAATGAATGGAACGGGGGCGCTGACCTGGCACAGCGTAACATTATAACCAGGATAGTCCATGACAATGAATAAGTCCATGATAGAACAGCAAAATGGATAAAACAGTATAAAAGTTCTTGGAGGCTCAAAGAACAAACATGAGTCCGTACCCAGGTTATTTCTTATTAATCACAGAGGCTCTCATGCGGTGGAGTCCATCTCTGGGCACATTACTTTTAAAAGAATAAGAATCTCAGAGGCTCAGGTACTTTTGAGTCTGTCTCCGGGCACGGTTCCTTAGTATGAAGTTGCACAATAAAAGGACAGCAAAGACAAGTGCTGTAATACCCCTGATCAACCTGAAAAGGGGGTGAAGGGTAAAAGGTGCAACTAAAGGAACAGGCACAACTTGGCGTGGGGTAACAAAAGCAGGCAGGAGATCCTGGAAACAAACGTGGCCTTGCTGACTTTGTGATTTCAGTGGTCAACACCTACCACTGAGCCGTTGACAAACTGGCAGCCGCAACAAAGGACCAGAAACATAGGACTCCTGTCCTGGAAGGGTTAACATCATATTTCTGCGCTGAAATAAATCAAAGGCCTAGCAGGCTGATTACAGTGGCATATCATATCCACTTGGCTCCGCTGGCAGGTATCGTCTGTAGTATTCTTCTACAGGAGGGTGTGCCCACATAACTGTGTCAGGGGGCAGCTGTAGGGTAAAGGGGCCCCTAATAGGTATTGGCCCATTAGGCCTAGGGGTGAACCCTCTGGTGGACCGTGCCGGTCCTTGCATGATCACTGCAGGGTGTAATGCGCTTGGCACCGCCGCAGCAAGCGGTCCGGTGCTCTGGGTGCAGCAGTTTACGGCAATCGCGGGTCCGGTCTGGGGCACTGACGGAGCGGTGGCAACAGAAGGTGGTCTACGGGTGGTGACAGGCACCCTTACCTCATCCTTCCTTGGCGGTGTCTGGATCCTGGCGGTGTACCTCTTGCGCAACTCCCGCAACTTCTCCTCCAGCCGGACGATCTGCTCACCGATGCTCTCTGTGTCGGAGTCGCTGTCATCTGCTGGCGCTGCCGGCGCAGGTACAGTCACCGATGACGCGGACTCGGCCTCTGCAGATTCTGGCGATGCGTCTGGTCTCCGTCCCATCCGGATGTTCTGAAAGGTAGCACTAAGTCCTTTTAACTGCTCCAGCTCCGATATTGTCTTCTCCCGACGAGGCAGCTCGGGGGAAGGATAGGGGCTCACCCATTTCTCCAACACGGTTGGCTGCCAGAAGACATTAGGCCCAATGAAGGAGCTCCGCTCCTGAAAGGCGTGATGGGCCGGCTCTGGAGAGCGTTCCGGTTCCCGCTCGCAGCCAGAGTAGTCTTCTCCTTCTTCTGCCTCCCAGTCCTCAGATGCACGCTTGGGACGGGTCACAGCAGTTGCATAAGGGCCTCGTAGGCTCTCGGCAGGGGTGTACTCCACTTCCTCTCCCTCGCGGAGGCTGTGCTGGTACGAAGGGAGGTAGTCTCTTTTGACAGACCTTCGATTAACATAGAGGTCTCTGCCAGTTAGATAGTCCTGAATAAACCCGTAGCCACGGGGTTTGTCAAATGACAGCACCACTCCCTTTCTCCTTTCCAGGCGGGGTTGGGTGTGCGTATGTTTCTCATGTATGGTCTTGGTTAGTTCCTCATAGATGATTTTGGTCTTTGTATTTCGCTTTATAGCGGCCTCTCGGATCTCCGCCATCAGGGAGGACCATTTAAAAGATGGTTGGAAAAAGTCCCTCCACGAGCCATAGTAGGGCTCGGGTTCTTTCTCCCCTGGGCGGCAGGCGGGTTGCTCCGGTCCCGGAGAGTAGGCCGGTGGAGCCTCCTCTGGCTCTACACCAACATTAGACATCTTTGCAATTTCAGGTGCGGACGCTGCAGTAACACTCTGCTTGCTTTCCAACATGCTCGATCCTTCTGAGGAGAGCGATAGGGTCGCGTCAATTACAGCAGCCAGCTCCTCCCACTGCACTGGGGAGCCGCCCCCCAGGTATTCCAGTATATGGAAGGCGGTGTCTATGCGGGCAGACATGCAAATGTCCAGATAAGCCGTGGCGCCTGCCCTTGACCTTCTTCCCGCTTTTTCCTCAGAAAGGCGCCAATTTTTCCCGCCTTTTCGGGATGAAGGTGACGCAGCAGTAAATTCAGCAAGCCCGGCAGCCATCTTTGGGTATAAACGCTGTCTATTCACTGACAGCAAGCAGGATTGTAAAAAGTCCACAAAACCACATTCCAATGCGGCGATTTTCTTCCTCTGTGCAGCGCAACACTGCACAGCGCTTTTTAGAGTTTTTTTTTTGGTACACTTTGGGTATGATTTTCAGTCCACAAAGTCCACTTGCAATAAACAGGTAAATTGTCACTTTGGTCACAGGGCAACTGTATAAGGCACAAAGTTCACGCTTCTTGCACTAGAAAGCGTGCGTATCCTGTTCGTGACGCCAAAAGAGAGGTGCAGCGTACTCAAGTTGTGTGCAATAGGTGTTTCTGGGTGATGTAGTGCAATATACACTAACCTGGTACAGCTGACTCTCTGCAAGGGCAGGTATAGGTAGAAATAGTTCGTGACGCCAGTGCCAAGTAAACGGTGGCACGCAGTTTGCGGATGCAGGAATAAATCGAGGAAACGTGGTCTTAAAACAGAACTCCAACTTTAGTAGTTTTGCAAGCAGAGACAATATTGGAAATGCAGTTCCTAAGCATACAGTCGATTTTGCAATTCGGTCGATGCAGGCAATTCAGTTATAGCAGGGTAATTACAGAGTGTTGAACACAGGACTTGCAGCACAGGAGCTTGCACTCTAATTCTGTCTGATCCTGGAATACAGCAATTATTCACCAAGGCCCATTAACCTAATTCTGGCTTTATATCCTTGGCTATGGCTTCTATAAGTACCTCCTCTGTCTTTCTGAGTACCTCTGGCTTTCCTGATCTTTGCCTCTGTCTCTCTCAGCTGCTGGAAACTTCCTCAGGTTCTTGATCTAACATATTCCTGTTTCTGCATATGGGAATTCAGGAGGGAATCTTCTCCTGGACAGCAGGCTTCAGGCCTGGACTTGTCTCAGACATTGTCTAATCTCCAACTGTAGATTACAGACACTAGACTCCGTCTCCCTTGCACTTCCCTGACTGGGCCTTATATAAACTAGGGCTCCCTATCTCCCTCTAGCGACTAGAAGCTGGAATGACACCCCTGCAGGCCTGTACATGCAAGTTTCACAGTAACAGGGAAATACATAACATTGCATTACATGACATTTTATAAAACTGACATATACCAACTTCTCCATAACTAAGGAGGGACGACAGCACACCAAGTGACACTTTGGTAGTGACGGGTATTACAGTCCCCGTACACTACACATGTATCCGTGGATCCGTAAAAATCATACGGACATCTGAATGCAGCCTGACAGGGGGGTGATTAATGACAGGGGGGGTAATCAATGACAGGGGGGTGATCAGGGAGTCTATATGGGGTGATCACCACAGTCATTGATTACGCCCCTGTAAGGCTCCATTCAGACGTCCGTATGCGTTTTGCGATTCCGATCCATCTATCAGTGGATCCGTAAAAATCATGCGGACATCTGAATGGAGCTTTACAGGGGGGTGATCAATGACAGGGGGGTAATCAATGACAGGGGGGTGATCAGGGAGTCTATATGGGGTGATCACCACAGTCATTGATCACGCCCCTGTATGGCTCCATTCAGACGTCCGTATGCGTTTTGCGGATCCGATCCATCTATCAGTGGATCCGTAAAAATCATGCGGACATCTGAATGGAGCTTTACAGGGGGGTGATCAATGACAGGGGGGTAATCAATGACAGGGGGGTAATCAGGGAGTCTATATGGGGTGATCACCACAGTCATTGATCACGCCCCTGTAAGGCTCCATTCAGACGTCCGTATGCGTTTTTTGCGGATCCGATCCATCTATCAGTGGATCCGTAAAAATCATGCGGACATCTGAATGGAGCTTTACAGGGGGGTGATCAATGACAGGGGGGTAATCAATGACAGGGGGGTGATGAGGGAGTCTATATGGGGTGATCACCACAGTCATTGATCACGCCCCTGTAAGGCTCCATTCAGACGTCCGTATGCGTTTTGCGGATCCGATCCATCTATCAGTGGATCCGTAAAAATCATGCGGACATCTGAATGGAGCTTTACAGGGGGGTGATCAATGACAGGGGGGTAATCAATGACAGGGGGGTGATCAGGGAGTCTATATGGGGTGATCAGGGGTGATCAAGGGTGAATAAGGGGTTAATAAGTGACAGGGGGGGGGGTGTAGTGTAGTGGTGCTTGGTGCAACATATTACTGAGCTACCTGTGTCCTCTGGTGGTCGATCCAAACAAAGGGGACCACCAGAGGACAAGGTAGCAGGTATATTAGACGCTGTTATCAAAACAGCGTCTAATATACCTGTTAGGGGTTAAAAAAAGCACATCTCCAGCCTGCCAGCGAACGATCGCCGCTGGCAGGCTGGAGATCCACTCGCTTACCTTCCGATCCTGTAAACGCGCGCGCCTGTGTGCGCGCGCGTTCACAGGAAATCTCGCGTCTCGCGAGAGGACGCACCGGCGCGTCCACCCAGAAGAGCAGGGCCGCCGCAAAGACGCAATCCTGCGTACGGCGGTCCTGAGGAGGTTAATTAGTTTTATAAAACAAACCAGTATATGAAACCATGGAAATTGGGCTCCTGCATAGGGCCGCATGTTTCAGAGGCAGCACTAAAATAGTTGTAGCAGATGCATTTTTCTTGGCTTCATGGTTTTTTACTTCTCCATAAGAGCTCATTCAGATACACTTGGTCATACATGGGACCTTTGCATCATTTTGGCTGCAGTTTATTTTAAAAGTAACAGGAAAACATTTTTTTTTTTTAAATGAGCAAAACCCAAGGTATGATCGAATCTCTGGTGTCAAATAACACAGCAACACTCCCAAAACTACAGCGCTGTTTTACCCAGGGAAACTTGACCGGAATATTTTGTATGCAAAAGTGTCAACCCTAATCAGAAGTGATGGCGGTAGGCTGAACAAAATTAGCACATGAATTTCAATGTGGACAAATGTATATATACACTAGGACAGAGGAAACAGAATGTACAATTATGTAATACATGTGAGAACACTGGCTAAATCTGACACTGAAAAAGACTAATTACTGGGATATTGATGGACAGTAAACTTAACCTTACCAATGCCAGACAGCTGCTGCCAAGACAAAACATTAGGGTGCATCAAAAGCTCTTGATCCAGGGGACTATTCTGATTGACAGATTTGGAGCGGAGAAGGGGTTTTTCCTGTAACACGGAACAATTGGTGACCACCTCATAGGGGTTTTTGCTTTTCTCCATATCAACACAGTAGGATTACAGGGTAAACTAGATGGTATGTATCTTTTTTTATCCTTATCAACTATGTAATGATATTTTATATGTAATAAGACACTTTCATCAGAAAGCGGTATTTCTTTCAAACTCAATGCTCATAGAAAACACATTTTTTAATACCCATTCTATCCGTCGGAGAATTCCTATCTACGATACCTGCACACACTTCCCCTGCTCCAAGAATTACCATTTTATGTACCAACCATTCTGTATCAATTGCTTATCAATATACACTCACCTAAAGAATTATTAGGAACACCTGTTCTATTTCTCATTAATGCAATTATCTAGTCAACCAATCACATGGCAGTTGCTTCAATGCATTTAGGGGGGTGGTCCTGGTCAAGACAATCTCCTGAACTCCAAACTGAATGTCAGAATGGGAAAGAAAGGTGATTTAAGCAATTTTGAGCGTGGCATGGTTGTTGGTGCCGGACGGGCCGGTCTGAGTATTTCACAATCTGCTCAGTTACTGGGATTTTCACGCACAAACATTTCTAGGGTTTACAAAGAATGGTGTGAAAAGGGAAAAACATCCAGTATGCGGCAGTCCTGTGGGCAAAAATGCCTTGTGGATGCTAGAGGTCAGAGGAGAATGGGCCGACTGATTCAAGCTGATAGAAGAGCAACGTTGACTGAAATAACCACTCGTTACAACCGAGGTATGCAGCAAAGCATTTGTGAAGCCACAAAACACACAACCTTGAGGCGGATGGGCTACAACAGCAGAAGACCCCACCGGGTACCACTCATCTCCACTACAAATAGGAAAAAGAGGCTACAATTTGCACGAGCTCACCAAAATTGGACTGTTGAAGACTGGAAAAATGTTGCCTGGTCCGATGAGTCTCGATTTCTGTTGAGACATTTAAAAATGGTAGAGTCCGAATTTGTCGTAAACAGAATGAGAACATGTATCCATCCTCTGATGGCTACTTCCAGCAGGATAATGCACCATGTCCCAAAGCTCGAATAATTTCTAATTGGTTTCTTGAACATGACAATGAGTTCACTGTACTAAAATGGCCCCCACAGTCACCAGATCTCAACCCAATAGAGCATCTTTGGGATGTGGTGGAACGGGAGCTTCGTGCCCTGGATGTGCATCCCTCAAATCTCCATCAACTGCAAGATGCTATATCCTATCAATATGGGCCAACATTTCTAAAGAATGCTATCAGCACCTTGTTGAATCAATGCCACGTAGAATTAAGGCAGTTCTGAAGGCAAAAGGGGGTCCAACACCGTATTAGTATGGTGTTCCTAATAATTCTTTAGGTGAGTGTATATGACATCCAAATTGCTATCTGCATCCGTAGTTCCGTTCAGTGGCCCCGCTAAAAAGATTGAGCAGGTCCTATTATCTGATTTTGCAGACAAGAATAGGCATTTCTATCATAGGGCTGGCTGTTTCGTTCTACAAAATGCGGAACGCACACGGCCGGTATTTGTGTTTTACTTGTTTATTTGTGGACCATAAAACGGACACAGTCATTATTTTGTGGACAACAATTGGCATTTCTATCATAGTGCCGGCCATGTGCGGTCCGCAAAATGCATGTCCATGTTTTGCGGATCCGCAATTTGCGGACTGCAAAACACTAAGGCCATTTGAAGGTAGCCTTAGGCCTCTTTCGTGAGTTTTCCGCGTGGGTGCAATGCGTGACGTGAACGCATAGCACCCACACTGAATCCTGACTTATTCATTTCAATGGGTCTATGTACATGAGCGTTTTTTTCAGACATCAGTTCTGTGTTGCATGAAAAACGCAGCATGTTCTATATTCTATGTTTTTCGCACAGCCCTGGCCCCATAGAAGTGAATGGGGATTCAGTGAAAAACCTTCTGGATGCAATGTGTTTTTCACTGATGGTTGCTAAGAGATGTGGTTTGTAAACCTTCAGTTTTTTATCACGCGCGTGAAAAACGCATCAAAACGCATTGCACCTGTGTGGAAAAAACTGAACAACTGAATGCAATCGCAGACAAAACTGACTGAACTTGCTTGCAAAATGGGGAGCCAATACGTATCTTTGACATCGATACATCCATTCCAGAAGAAAGGCTGGAGATAGACTGCACTCCATGATCTGGTGGTATAATAGTCATTAGTAGATGGTGGACCATCAGCTTCTAACCCCTTGTATGATGCAGTAGGATTGTGGACAGGAATATACTGAACACTTATATATGTACTGTATAATAGAATGTATTTGCATAGGAAATCTACTACCAGCCTCTAACTCTGCCTCTCATCCCTCTAGTATCTCCTGGCCATGGTCCTCACGTACTTTAGCAGAGAAAACCTGAGTGCTGAGGAATACAGGACTTACTTCTTCCCAAGTCTGAGTTTCATTTAACCTGTACCAATATGTATTAATATATTTAATATTTATTTTATAAAAACATAACAAATTATAATTTTTTTAAATATTACTGCAACAGGTGGCCTCCCCCCAGGGCCCTCTATACATATCATGTCCCAGGTGTAGGAATGCCGAGTGGTATAGTGAGGCCCAAATGTCTCTTTATGTGTCACGGTGCTCCTACCTGGATACGGCTGGACCCTAGGTTTTGGCCCTCAAGCAATAAATAGGGGGAATAATTGAGGGATAAAAGAATAACTTGAGTCCAGACCTTGAGATGAAGTTCAGTGGCAGCTTTACTTTGCATAAAAACATTCTCCAGAACGATTTACAGGCTTTGTCTTGGTTCCAGCAGGCTTTAGCATGAAACTGACAGGTAAACTCCACTCTGCTATATCTGTTTCTTTCTGACTCCGCTGTACTGACAGGCTGGCTGGATAACTTAGCTTCTTCTGTATGCTGCACATCACTTTGTAGTCTGACTCTAGGTTATGTCAGAGAACTTTCCTCCTGGCTCCTGAGGCTTCAAGCTTTGGCCTCCATGGCCAGCAGAGCTTAGGGTGCTCTGGCTGGCATGGGCACGTCCAGCAGAGACATGCCCCTGCACACCCTTCCCCTAGCTGTCACGGATGATATAGCAGATAGCTGGAAGTTATGGATAAACATCCGACTGGCTTGATCCCAAACTAAGGAGCCTAAAGGTGACCCCTGTAAAACCCTAAGAGCTCACCCTGACTGCTAAGCACATACAAAAGGTCTCAGAGGTAGACGATTGCATGCCCTCGTACCTAGACTGTGCGACACCTGAAAACCCTATAATAGTGAGGGGACACGACCACTGGCTCCCTGCACTTAATACGGAGGGAGTCAGGGTACCTAGAATCAAGCCAGCAAAGAAACACAATACAAGAAAGGACTCATCTGAACAAGCAGTAACAGAAGTCTCCAGCAGTGATCACTTCAATCCAGGAAGTAGTATAAACCGCAAAGTGAGGCAGTATGGGAGGGAATATAAAGGGAGGCAATTAGTGTGAATAGGTGACAGCTGGGAGAAGGAAAAGAGATGACAAAGTGAAACCAAAACAAAGAACATCATGCAAGAGGTACAGAAGAACGTCTGCCAGACCTTCTCAGAAAGCTGGCGGTGACACTAGCTGGGGGTAAGCTAGACTGGAACTAACTGGTCCCCACCCTTCCTGCAGGAAATAGGGCTAGCCCACTTCTCCACAGAGGGGTGTTAGAATGGCATGGAAAGCTCCATTCTACCTAAGTACAGCTTTGCCATATTTGCTGCCACCTGCTGGTGAACCAGGTAAATTACATTTATTAAAACTGTTGCATAGAAATATTATCATTGTACTATATAAAGTACCTGGATAGAAATACACAGATGACATTCAGGTTAGCCCATTAGAGATAGTAGCAGGGTGAAGAAATGGTAACACTACTCTGGGGTGTTACATTACCACTGGATAACAGGCTGAACTGGATGGACAGATGTCTTTTTTCAGCCTTATAAACTATATTACTATGTTACCACAAGTGATATCAGTACTGATTCTTCTCATTATCATCTGACATATTCTAGATCATGGCACAAGACCCTGACCATTGCGCATGGAAGAGAGAGGAAAGTCCATCACAGCTGGGCTATACGCCAATACAGGAGGGATGATGTAGACTTCACCATGAAAGGCCCATGGATCACCCCTGCACCCTTCTCTCTGTGCAACACCATTCTCCATCCATGCCAGGAGGAATAGAACATCCATTGCCAGTCAGATACATAGGAGGAACCCAGAACAGCGGACTCACAAACATCTCTGGTAAGTGTAACGTTGGTGTGGCAAAAGGGATTCAAGTAAGATTCATTGTCTAATGCTTAGATCCCAAACCTATACCCAAGTGATAATTTAGTCTGTATAGAGGAGCTTGATAACACTAATATGTTTCTTCCTATAATAAAATGTTTATAATGTTTTCTCCTATGATTTCTATTTATACCTTAGATGTGCTGCTGCCAGAATAGGAAACATGGCTGCCGGACCTGCAGGAGAAGAAATGGAAGACAGGATGGATGACGACCTGGATGAAATATATTCTTTATGGTCACACACTCCCAAAAAAAAAAAAAAAAATGCACACATGTGATTACTGTACTCAGTCGCAACACACAATCACAATGTCACTACACACACAGTCAGTGCACAATCACTACATAAATCACTACACTCTGTCACTACACACATACAATCACTACACTCACACTAACATATATGTTATAGCGGTAACCTCCCTTAGTATGCCTGGAGGAAGAGCAGTACAGCAGCCATGGCTTCCCACAGGTTTCCTCCACAGGGGGTTTTGCCTGTCCTGAGTGTTGCTCTACGCTCTTCGTGAGTGATGGAAGGTAACCAGCACATATAAAATATACACATACATATAATAAACAACATTTTTAACACTCTTTATTGTGTCATTTCTTCCATTTTTGTCTGAAAGAAAGATGTGATTGATCTGGGGTTAAAATTTTGACATCATGTATTACGACTAGTGATGGACGAACATCTGATGGGACGGTTCGCGAACACGATCGCTCGAACTCGCTCAAATGTTCGCGAACCACAGGTTTGCGGCGGGTCCCATTCATTTTAATGGCATGCGAACATGAGAAACCTCCAGGTCATATTTGCAGCCACAAAATACTTAGTAGATGCGCACACATAGGCCCACAACATGGACACTGACAGACCAGAAGTATTAAGCAAATTTGCGATCGACAAGCATTCTTTTTTTATCGGTGAAACTTCGTCAAAGTATTAATCGCAAGAGCACATGCGTGGCGTACAGCAACTGGTTTGCACCGACTAGCAATTAGATGGATGCGATGGTTGGAGCAAAGTTCAACGAGGAAGAGGAAGAACTCCTGGTGACTAAGTAATCTTACATTAAAGTAGTGTATTTGATTACATTTCACCTGCATGTCTGAACAATCGCTTTATATGCATAAAGAGTGTTATAAAAAAATCGCCAGTGCGATCTTCTGCAATTCTAATTTTTTTTAAGTGCACAAAACTTCACATTTTATAAGGTCCCACTAGATATTATTGATTTTTGCACTAAGTATTCCTGTGACATGACACCCACTATGTTAGTAGCATATTTGTATGGACAGCAGAGAAATAGATTTAACATGCACAATGCACATCCATTGTCATGCCGCACACTATATACCGCACGCACACTATATACCGCACACACACTATATACCGCACACACACACTATATACCGCATGTCTGAACAATTAAAGATTTCTTTGCCCAAAATGGCTGTATTTCAAATGCCTGAATCAAACCCCTGTATATACAGGGTGTATCTCACAGGGCCTGAACCAGTGTAGGCCTGAATCCAATATTGGTGCACCAAATGGCGGTATTTCAAATCTCTGAATCTAACCCAAATGTATTAAGGGTGTATCTCACAATGACATCTGCATCAAAGGCTGCCAACTAATTTTTTTTTGCCCAAACGAGTGTTTGTTTAACAACTGAATTTGACAGCAGTATATAAGTCTGTAATTTCACACGTGCTGATGCTGAAAGGCCTGAAAATAGTGTTTTTTGGCAAAAAAGTGTGTTTTTAAAACCCCTGAAAATGATGTCTGTATTTCTAGCTTAAATCACACACTGACTAAGGCCTCATGCACACGACCGTTGTTTTATTCTGTGTCCGTTGTTTAGTTTTTCGTGATTTTATGCGGACCCATTGACTTTCAATGGGTCCGTTGAAAACTCGACTAATGCACCGTTTGTCATCCGTGATCCGTGGTTCCAGTCCGTCAAAAAAATATAACCTGTCCTATTTTTTCACGGAAAACGGTTCGCGGACCCATTCAAGTCAATGGGACCGTGAAAAAACGTGGAGGCACACAAGATTGTCGTCCGCGTCCGTTTTTTTCCTATCATTTGCATGGCAAACTTGACTTAGACTTTTTTTTACTTTCCTTCATGTCTGGTGATTCTCCGAAAATAAAGGAAGACACACGGAAACAAAAACGGATCACGGAACAACGGAACCCCATTTTGCGGAACGGAACACAACAATGGTCGTGTGCATGAGGCCTAATCCAGATGTTGTAGATTGCCAAAAATGTGTTTTTTGGTAACAGAATATGAAAGCTGTATATATTAAACTTGAATTTAACACTTGCAGATCAGGAAAATACTGTTTTTTGGCAAAAAAGTGTGTTTTTAAAACCCCTGAAAATAATGGGTGTATTTCTAGCTTAAATCGCACACTGACTAATCCAGATGTTGTATATTGCCAAAGATGTGTTTTTTTGGTAACAGAATATGAAAGCTGTATATATTAAACTTGAATTTAACACTTACAGATCAGGAAAATACAGTTTTTTTGGCAAAAAAGTGTGTTTTTAAAACCCCAGAAAATGATGGCTGTATTTCTAGCTTAAATTGCACACTGACTAATCCAGATGTTGTAGATTGCCCAAAAAAATGGTGATTTACAATGTCCCAAAAGCTCAGATGCAGTGCTGGTGCACTGAGCTTGCATAAAATGGCCGCCGCCAACACCCACCTAACTAACAGATGGATAAAAGTTAATTTTTTTTGGTCAATGGGCTCAGGGCAGGGTAAAACGATTGTGCTCTTCACCCACACAACTATTTGTCTGTAGATCGCAGAGTTAGATTCTCTCCTATTCTCTCCCTGAAATCACCAGTCCAGCAGCATCCTCTCCCTACACTTGTAACAGCAGAGTGACGTGCAGCGCTACGTGACCCAAGCTTATATAGAGCCTGGGTCACATGCTGCACTGGCCAATCACAGCCATGCCATTTGTAGGCTTCTAAGGTCAGACAGTTAACTGCTTGTTGATTGGCTGCTCTGCAGCACTTAAAAAAGGCCAAGAAAGCGCCGAACACCGAACACGAACTTTTACTAAAATGTTCGGGTTTGGGTCCGGGGTCCAAAAATCCTAAAGTTCGGTACGCTCAACCCTAGTCACACCTTCAGAACCACCAGGGAGAGAATGTTGGATAAATAGGGTGCAAATGTGAAGGAATCAAATAAGTCTTAATAATAATCTTTTTAGATGTCTCAGCTAGAGTAATTTGCCAGTTACTTTTGGTTAAAGCATGGGAACAATGTTGTCATTTTTAAAACGGGAAAGCTAAAGCCTATACCCTACTCCCATTATAACATGTAAGGTAGTTTAACATAGTCTGGAACAATATTACAGTGTTGCTATACAGGAGCAGATACTGTAGTTCGCTTTGTTTAAATTATCCAGGCAGCTTGGCAAAAAAATACCTAGATTGGGTATATGACTTCGCTTTATCTAGAAGAAAAAACCTTAGTTTGAACTTGGAGTGATTAATGGTGAGCCCAGAGACCAAAGAGAAAGAGTCCAGCACCTGTCGTAAGTTGGAAAGTGACAAAATGGGTTTGGTTAGGGTTAGAAGCAGATCATCTGCAAATAAACTTATCTTATATTCAGGATGTCTATCTTGAATCCATTAATATCAGGGTAATTTCAAATTTTAATAGCTAGAGGATCCATTGCCAGAGCAAACAGTGCTCTGGGAGATAAAGGGCAACCTTGACGTGTGCCTCGTTGGAAGTGGATGGGGGTGAAGTAGGTCACTGGCAATTTTAGATAAGCATCTGGATTGATGTATAATGCCCAAACTGGTCTTTATGTATCAGTCCCGGAAAACATCTATTCAACTTTATTGTCTAGATTAAGTAACAAGATCGGCCTATAACTGGTAGGCACCAGGGGATCCCTGTCCTGTTTAGGAATTATTGTGATCTTGGCCAATAGGAATTTGAGGGGTGCTGGTTTCCCTTGTAATAAATGTTTGCAGTAATGCACTATATGTGGGATATAATAAGAGGCTTACAGACCGTCAAGGCCTGAGGCCTTGCCTACCTTTATGTTTTTAAGGCCTCATGCACACGGACGTTTTTTTTTGCGGTCCGCAAAACGGATTTCCGTTGTTCAGTGATCCGTGACCGTTTTTTCTTCCGTGGGTCTTCCTTGATTTTTGGAGGATCCACGGACATGAAAAAAAAGTCATTTTGGTGTCCGCCTGGCCGTGCGGAGCCAAACGGATCCGTCCTGACTTACAATGCAAGTCAATGGGGACGGATCCGTTTGACGTTGCCACAATATGGTGCAATTGCAAACAGATCCACCCCCCATTGACTTTCAATGTAAAGTCAGGAGTTAATATACCATCGGATCAGAGTTTTCTCCAATCCGATGGTATATTTTAACTTGAAGCGTCCCCATCACCATGGGAACGCCTCTATGTTAGAATATACCATCGGATTTAAGTTAAATCGTGAAAACTCATATCCGACAGTATATTCTAACACAGAGGCGTTCCCATAGTGATGGGGACGCTTCAAGTTAGAATATACTAAGAACTTTGTACATGACTGCCCCCTGCTGCCTGGCAGCACCTGATCTCTTACAGGGGGTTGTGATCCGCATAATTAACCCCTCAGGTGCCGCACCTAAGGGGTTAATTGTGCGTATCATAGCCCCCTGTAAGAGATTGGGTGCTGCCAGGCAGGAGGGGGCAGACCCCCCTCCCCTGTATTTAACTCATTGGTGGCCAGTGCGGCCTCCCCTCTCCCCCCCCCCAATTAAAATCACCCCCCCCATCATTGGTGGCCAGTGCAGCCTCCCCTCTCCCCCCCCTCCCTAATTGAAATCACCCCCCCATTACTGGTGGCCAGTGCGGCCTCCCCTCCCCCCCCCCTCCCTAATTAAAATCACCCCCCCATCATTGGTGGCCAGTGCGGCCTCTCTTCTCCCCCCCCTAATTAAAATCACCTTCCCCCATCATTGGTGGCAGCGGAGAGTTCCGATCGGAGTCCCAGTTTAATCGCTGGGGCTCTGATCGGTAACCATGGCAACCAGGACGCTACTGCAGTCCTGGTTGCCATGGTTACTTAGCAATTTTAGAAGCATTATACTTACCTTCGCTGTCTGTGACCGGCCGGGCGCTCCTCCTACTGGTAAGTGAAAGGTCTGTGCGGCGCATTGCCTATAGCACAGACCTGTCACTTACCAGTAGGAGGAGCGCCCAGCCGGACACAGACATCGCAGGTAAGTATAATGCTTCAAAAAATTGCTAAGTAACCATGGCAACCAGGACTGCAGTAGCGTCCTGGTTGCCATGGTTACCGATCGGAGCCCCAGCGATTAAACTGGGACTCCGATCGGAACTCTCTGCTGCCACCAATGATGGGGGAAGGTGATTTTAATTAGGGGAGAGGGGAGGCCGCACTGGCCACCAATGATGGGGGGTGATTTTAATTAGGGAGGGGGGGGAGAGGGGAGGCCGCACTGGCCACCAATGAATATAATACTGGGGAGGGAGGGAGGGGGGCCGCACTGGCCACCAATGAATTAAATACAGGGGAGGGGGGGGGGGTCTGCCCCCTCCTGCCTGGCAGCACCTGATCTCTTACAGGGGGCTATGATACGCACAATTAACCCCTCAGGTGTGGCACCGGAGGGGTTAATTGTGCGGACCACAGCCCCCTGTAAGAGATCGGGTGCTGCCAGGCAGCAGGGGGCAGTCATGTACACAGTTCGTAGTATATTCTAACTTGAAGTGTCCCCATCACTATGGGAACGCCTCTGTGTTAGAATATACTGTCGGATCTGAGCTTTCACAAAGTGAAAACTCAGCTCTGAAAAAGCTTTTATGCAGACGGATCTGCGGATCCATCTGTGTGAAAGTAGCCTACGGCCACGGACCGCGGATGCCAATCTTGTATGCATCCGTGTTTTTTCACGGACCCATTGACTTGAATGGGTCCGTGAACCGTTGTCCGTCAAAAAAAATAGGACAGGTCATATTTTTTTGACGGACAGGAAACACGGATCACGGCCGCGGATGAACAACAGTGCATTTTCCGAGTTTAACGGACCCATTGAAAGTCAATGGGTCCGCAGAAAATCACGGAAAACGGAACAACGGCCACAACGGTCGTGTGCATGAGGCCTAATAGTGTATTCTACCTTTTCTAAAGAAACGTCCTTATTAAGCGAGGTCAACGCTTCAGAAGAGATGTGATGGTTGTGAGGAGATGCTAAGAAGCTGTTCTCCACAGTCCCATCGGTAGGTGAAGGTTCAGTATAGAGTTTTTGGTAGAAAGCCTGGAAAACATCATAAATAGTGTTACGATTAGAAATGGTGTAACCTGGTCTGGTCTGAATAGAGAACACCTGGTTAATTTTTGGTTTGATTTTCAATAGAGTTGAGCGAACACCTGGATGTTCGGGTTCGAGAAGTTCGGCCGAACTTCCCGGAAATGTTCGGGTTCGGGATCCGAACCCGAACCGAACTTCGTCCCGAACCCGAACCCCATTGAAGTCAATGGGGACCCGAACTTTTGGGCACTAAAAAGGCTGTAAAACAGCACAGGAAAGAGCTAGAGGGCTGCAAAAGGCAGCAACATGTAGGTAAATCCCCTGCAAACAAATGTGGATAGGGAAATGAATTAAAATTAAAATAAAAAAAATAAAAATGACCCAATATCAATTGGACAGAGGTCCCATAGCAGAGAATCTGGCTTCATATCAGCAGAGAATCAGTCTCTTCATGCCATAGCAAAGAATCTGGTTTCATGTCAGCACAGAATCAGTCCCTTCATGCCATAGCAGAGAATCTGGCTTCATGTCAGCACAGAATCAGTCTCTTCATGCCATAGCAGAGAATCTGGCTTCATGTCAGCACAAAATCAGTCTTCGTGTCATAGCAGAGAATCAGGCTTCACGTCACCCACCACTGGAACAGGCCACTGTCACACATTTAGGCCCAGGCACCCAGGCAGAGGAGAGTGGTCCCGTAACAGAGAATCTGGCCTTATGTCAGCGCAGAATCAGTCTTCATGTCATAGCAGAGAATCAGGCTTCACGTCACCCACCACTGGAACAGGCCACTGTCACACATTTAGGCCCAGGCACCCAGGCAGAGGAGAGAGGTCCCGTAACAGAGAATCTGGCCTTATGTCAGCGCAGAATCTGTCTTCATGTCATAGCAGAGAATCAGGCTTCACGTCACCCACCACTGGAACAGGCCACTGTCACACATTTAGGCCCAGGCACCCAGGCAGAGGAGAGAGGTCCCGTAACAGAGAATCTGGCCTTATGTCAGCACAGAATCTGTCTTCATGTCATAGCAGAGAATCAGGCTTCACGTCACCCACCACTGGAACAGGCCACTGTCACACATTTAGGCCCCGGCACCCAGACAGAGGAGAGCGGTCCCGTAACAGAGAATCTGGCCTTATGTCAGCGCAGAATCTGTCTTCATGTCATAGCAGAGAATCAGGCTTCACGTCACCCACCACTGGAACAGGCCACTGTCACACATTTAGGCCCAGGCACCCAGGCAGAGGAGAGAGGTCCTGTAACAGAGAATCTGGCCTGATGTCAGCACAGAATCTGTCTTCATGTCATAGCAGAGAATCAGGCTTCACGTCACCCACCACTGGAACAGGCCACTGTCACACATTTAGGCCCAGGCACCCAGGCAGAGGAGAGAGGTCCCGTAACAGAGAATCTGGCCTGATGTCAGCACAGAATCTGTCTTCATGTCATAGCAGAGAATCAGGCTTCACGTCACCCACCACTGGAACAGGCCACTGTCACACATTTAGGCCCAGGCACCCAGGCAGAGGAGAGAGGTCCCGTAACAGAGAATCTGGCCTTATGTCAGCACAGAATCTGTCTTCATGTCATAGCAGAGAATCAGGCTTCACGTCACCCACCACTGGAACAGGCCACTGTCACACATTTAGGCCCAGGCACCCAGGCAGAGGAGAGAGGTCCCGTAACAGAGAATCTGGCCTGATGTCAGCACAGAATCTGTCTTCATGTCATAGCAGAGAATCAGGCTTCACGTCACCCACCACTGGAACAGGCCAATGTCACATACTTAGGCCCAGGCAGAGGAGAGAGGTCGCGTAACAGAGAATCTGGCTTTATGTCAGCACAGAATAAGTCTTCATGTCATAGCAGAGAATCAGGCTTCACGTCACCCACCACTGGAAAAGGCCACTGTCACACATTTAGGCCCAGGCAGAGGAGAGAGGTCCCGTAACAGAGAATCTGGCCTTATGTCAGTGCAGAATCAGTCTTCATGTCATAGCAGAGAATCAGGCTTCACGTCACCCACCACTGGAACAGGCCACTGTCACACATTTAGGCCCTGGCACCCAGACAGAGGAGAGCGGTCCCGTAACAGAGAATCTGGCCTTATGTCAGCGCAGAATCTGTCTTCATGTCATAGCAGAGAATCAGGCTTCACGTCACCCACCACTGGAACAGGCCACTGTCACACATTTAGGCCCAGGCAGAGGAGAGAGGAGAGAGGTACCGTAACAGAGAATCTGGCCTGATGTCAGCACAGAATCTGTCTTCATGTCATAGCAGAGAATCAGGCTTCACGTCACCCACCACTGGAACAGGCCACTGTCACATATTTAGGCCCAGGCACCCAGGCAGAGGAGAGAGGTTGCGTAACAGAGAATCTGGCTTCATGTCAGCACAGAATAAGTCTTCATGTCATAGCAGAGAATCAGGCTTCACGTCACCCACCACTGGAACAGGCCAATGTCACACATTTAGGCCCAGGCACCCAGGCAGAGGAGAGAGGTCGCGTAACAGAGAATCTGGCTCCATGTCAGCACAGAATAAGTCTTCATGTCATAGCAGAGAATCAGGCTTCACGTCACCCACCACTGGAACAGGCCACTGTCACACATTTAGGCCCAGGCAGAGGAGAGAGGAGAGAGGTCCCGTAACAGAGAATCTGGCCTGATGTCAGCACAGAATCTGTCTTCATGTCATAGCAGAGAATCAGGCTTCACGTCACCCACCACTGGAACAGGCCACTGTCACATATTTAGGCCCAGGCACCCAGGCAGAGGAGAGAGGTCGCGTAACAGAGAATCTGGCTCCATGTCAGCACAGAATAAGTCTTCATGTCATAGCAGAGAATCAGGCTTCACGTCACCCACCACTGGAAAAGGCCACTGTCACACATTTAGGCCCAGGCAGAGGAGAGAGGTCCCGTAACAGAGAATCTGGCCTTATGTCAGTGCAGAATCAGTCTTCATGTCATAGCAGAGAATCAGGCTTCACGTCACCCACCACTGGAACAGGCCACTGTCACACATTTAGGCCCTGGCACCCAGACAGAGGAGAGCGGTCCCGTAACAGAGAATCTGGCCTTATGTCAGCGCAGAATCTGTCTTCATGTCATAGCAGAGAATCAGGCTTCACGTCACCCACCACTGGAACAGGCCACTGTCACACATTTAGGCCCAGGCAGAGGAGAGAGGTCCCGTAACAGAGAATCTGGCCTGATGTCAGCACAGAATCTGTCTTCATGTCATAGCAGAGAATCAGGCTTCACGTCACCCACCACTGGAACAGGCCACTGTCACATATTTAGGCCCAGGCACCCAGGCAGAGGAGAGAGGTTGCGTAACAGAGAATCTGGCTTCATGTCAGCACAGAATAAGTCTTCATGTCATAGCAGAGAATCAGGCTTCACGTCACCCACCACTGGAACAGGCCACTGTCACATATTTAGGCCCAGGCACCCAGGCAGAGGAGAGAGGTCGCGTAACAGAGAATCTGGCTCCATGTCAGCACAGAATAAGTCTTCATGTCATAGCAGAGAATCAGGCTTCACGTCACCCACCACTGGAACAGGCCACTGTCACACATTTAGGCCCAGGCAGAGGAGAGAGGAGAGAGGTCCCGTAACAGAGAATCTGGCCTGATGTCAGCACAGAATCTGTCTTCATGTCATAGCAGAGAATCAGGCTTCACGTCACCCACCACTGGAACAGGCCACTGTCACACATTTAGGCCCAGGCACCCAGGCAGAGGAGAGAGGTTGCGTAACAGAGAATCTGGCCTCATGTCAGCACAGAATAAGTCTTCATGTCATAGCAGAGAATCAGGCTTCACGTCACCCACCACTGGAACAGGCCAATGTCACATATTTAGGCCCAGGCACCCAGGCAGAGGAGAGAGGTCGCGTAACAGAGAATCTGGCTCCATGTCAGCACAGAATAAGTCTTCATGTCATAGCAGAGAATCAGGCTTCACGTCACCCACCACTGGAACAGGCCACTGTCACACATTTAGGCCCCGGCACCCAGACAGAGGAGAGGTTCATTCAACTTTGGGTTGCCCCGCAATATAATGGTAAAATGAAATTAAAAATAGTATTGAATGAGGAAGTGCCCTGGAGTAGAATAATATATTGTTAAGGGGAGGTAGTTAATATCTAATCTGCACAAGGGATGGACAGGTCCTGTGGGATCCATGCCTGGTTCATTTTTATGAACGTCAGCTTGTCCACATTGGCTGTAGACAGGCGGCTGCGTTTGTCTGTAATGACGCCCCCTGCCGTGCTGAATACACGTTCAGACAAAACGCTGCCGGGCAGGCCAGCACCTCCAAGGCATAAAAGGCTAGCTCTGGCCACGTGGACAATTTGAAGACCCAAAAGTTGAATGGGGCCGAACCATCAGTCAGTACGTGGAGGGGTGTGCACAGGTACTGTTCCACCATGTTAGTGAAATGTTGCCTCCTGCTAACACGTTCCGTATCAGGTGGTGGTGCAGTTAGCTGTGGTGTGTTGACAAAACTTTTCCACATCTCTGCCATGCTAACCCTGCCCTCAGAGGAGCTGGGCATGACACAGCTGCGTTGGCGACCTCTTGCTCCTCCTCTGCCTTCGCCTTGGGCTTCCACTGGTTCCCCTGTGACATTTGGGAATGCTCTCAGTAGCGCGTCTACCAACGTGCGCTTGTACTCGCGCATCTTCCTATCACGCTCCAGTGTAGGAAGTAAGGTGGGCACATTGTCTTTGTACCGGGGATCCAGCAGGGTGGCAACCCAGTAGTCCGCACACGTTAAAATGTGGGCAACTCTGCTGTCGTTGCGCAGGCACTGCAGCATGTAGTCGCTCATGTGTGCCAGGCTGCCCAGAGGTAAGGACAAGCTGTCCTCTGTGGGAGGCGTATCGTCATCGTCCTGTGTTTCCCCCCAGCCACGCACCAGTGATGGGCCCGAGCTGCTTTGGGTGCCACCCCGCTGTGAACATGCTTTATCCTCATCCTCCTCTACCTCCTCCTCATCCTCGTCCTCCAGTAGTGTGCCCTGTCTGGCCACATTTGTACCTGGCCTCTAGTGTTGCAAAAAACCTCCCTCTGAGTCACTTCGAAGAGACTGGCCTGAAAGTGCTAAAAATGACCCCTCTTCCGCCTCTTCCTCCTGGGCCACCTCCTCTTCCATCATCGCCCTAAGTGTTTTCTCAAGGAGACATAGAAGTGGTATTGTAACGCTGATAACGGCGTCATCGCCACTGGCCATGTTGGTGGAGTACTCGAAACAACGCAACAGGGCACACAGGTCTCGCATGGAGGCCCAGTCATTGGTGGTGAAGTGCGACTGACCCGTGCGTGCTGCAGCTGAAACTCCACTATGGCCTGCTGCTGCTCGCACAGTCTGTCCAGCATATGCAAGGTGGAGTTCCACCTGGTGGGTACGTCGCATATGAGGCGGTGAGCGGGAAGGCCGAAGTTACAGGCGAGCAGCGGCAGGGTGTGAACGCCGGAAGCGCGAACAGACGGCACGCACTTTATGCAGCAGCTCTGACATGTCGGGGTAGTTGCGAATGAACTTCTGCACCACCAAATTCAGCACATGCGCCAGGCAAGGGATGTGCGTCAAACCGGCTAGTCCCAGAGCTGCAACGAGATTTCGCCCATTATCGCACACCACCAGGCTGGGCTTGAGGCTCACCGGCAGCAACCACTCGTCGGTCTGTTGTTCTATACCCCGCCACAACTCCTGTGCGGTGTGGGGCCTGTCCCCCAAACATATGAGTTTCAGAATGGCCTGCTGACGTTTACCCCGGGCTGTGCTGAAGTTGGTGGTGAAGGTGTGTGGCTGACTGGATGAGCAGGTGGAAGAAGAGGAGGAGGAAGCTGAGTAGGAGGAGGAGGAGACAGGAGGCAAAGAATGTTGCCCTGCGATCCTTGGCGGCGGAAGGACGTGCGCCAAACAGCTCTCCACCTGGGGCCCAGCCGCCACTACATTTACCCAGTGTGCAGTTAGGGAGATATAGCGTCCCTGGCCGTGCTTACTGGTCCACGTATCTGTGGTTAGGTGGACCTTGCCACAGATGGCGTTGCGCAGTGCACACTTGATTTTATCGGACACTTGTTTGTGCAGGGAAGGCACGGCTCTCTTGGAGAAGTAGTGGCGGCTGGGAACAACATACTGTGGGACAGCAAGTGACATGAGCTGTTTGAAGCTGTGTGTGTCCACCAGCCTAAATGACAGCATCTCATAGGCCAGTAGTTTAGAAATGCTGGCATTTAGGGCCAGGGATCGAGGGTGGCTAGGTGGGAATTTACGCTTTCTCTCAAATGTTTGTGAGATGGAGAGCTGAACGCTGCCGTGTGACATGGTTGAGATGCTTGGTGACGCAGGTGGTGGTGTTAGTGGTACATCCCATGTTTGCTGGGCGGCAGGTGCCAACGTTCCTCCAGAGGCAGAGGCCGAGGCGGCGGCAGCAGCAGCAGAAGAGGCCGAGGCAGCAGCAGAAGAGGCCGAGGCGGCAGCAGCAGAAGAGGCAGCAGGGGGAGCCTGAGTGACTTCCTTGTTTTTAAGGCGTTTACTCCACTGCAGTTCATGCTTTGCATGCAGGTGCCTGGTCATCCAGGTTGTGCTAAGGTTCAGAACGTTAATGCCTCGCTTCAGGCTCTGATGGCACAGCGTGCAAACCACTCGGGTCTTGTCGTCAGCACATTGTTTGAAGAAGTGCCATGCCAGGGAACTCCTTGAAGCTGCCTTTGGGGTGCTCGGTCCCAGATGGCGGCGGTCAGTAGCAGGCGGAGTCTCTTGGCGGCGGGTGTTCTGATTTTGCCCACTGCTCCCTCTTTTGCTACGCTGTTGGCTCGGTCTCACCACTGCCTCTTCCTCCGAACTATGAAAGTCAGTGGCACGACCTTCATTCCATGTGGGGTCTAGGACCTCATCGTCCCCTGCATCGTCTTCCACCCAGTCTTCATCCCTGACCTCCTGTTCAGTCTGCACACGGCAGAAAGACGCAGCAGTTGGCACCTGTGTTTTGTCATCATCAGAGACGTGCTGAGGTGGTATTCCCATGTCCTCATCATCAGGAAAAATAAGTGGTTGTGCGTTAGTGCATTCTATCTCTTCCACCCCTGGGGAAGGGCTAGGTGGATGCCCTTGGGAAACCCTGGCAGCAGAGTCTTCAAACAGCATAAGAGACTGCTGCATAACTTGAGGCTCAGACAGTTTCCCTGATATGCATGGGGGTGATGTGACAGACCGATGGGCTTGGTTTTCATGCGCCATCTGTGCGCTTTCTGCAGAAGACTGGGTGGGAGATAATGTGAACGTGCTGGATCCACTGTCGGCCACCCAATTGACTAATGCCTGTACCTGCTCAGGCCTTACCATCCTTAGAACGGCATTGGGCCCCACCAAATATCGCTGTAAATTCTGCTGGCTACTGGGACGTGTGGCTGTGGCAGAACGGCCACGTCCTCTCCCAGCACCAGAGGGTCCACTAACACCACCACGACCATGTCCGCGTCCCTTATTAGATGTTTTCCTCATTGTTCCCGTTCACCACAATTTTGAGAATGGCAAATTTGGGAATAGTTTTTCAACCCAGAACAAAAAGTCTGCTTTTACGGTCACTACAAATAACTTGACCAGCTAAAACAGTGCAGATTTGGTTGAATAGAAATGTGAGGCCTGTTTTTTTTTTGCGCTGTGTGACAGGTATAGGTTTAATCACAGAATCAGACTTCTATCTGCACGGTAGCGTGTGTCTTAGGTTTTTCTGAATGACACTATCAGCACCTTCAATGTAAGATATCCTTTTTGGGATAGATTTCAAGTAGGCCTCATATACCAGAAACTAGTTATTTTGAGAATGGCAAATTTGGGAATAGTTTTTCAACACAGAACAAAAAGTGTGCTTTTACGGTCACTACAAATAACTTGACCAGCTAAAACAGTACAGATTTGGTTGAATAGAAATGTCAGGTCTATTTTTTAGGCGCTGGGTGACAGGCTCAACTTGCCCCTGATGTAGTATATGGCCAAAAAATAACCACACTGTTGATGGTTAAATGCACTTCGGTGACACAGGCTCAGCCTGCAGCTGATGTAGGATATAGCACAAAATAACCACACTATTGATGGTTAAATACACTTGGTGATAGCTTGTGCTGGCGCACCACAAGTCACAAAATGGCCGCCGATCACCCCAGAAAAAAAGTGATCTAAAAACGCTCTGGGCAGCCTCAAAAAAGTGAGCAAGTCAATATTAGCACTTCAATGATCCACAGCTGCAGATCGATCACAGAATGAAGTCTTTTGGAGGAGTTAATCTGCCTAATCTCGCCCTAACGTCGCAGCTGCGACCTCTCCCTATGCTTCAATCAGCAGAGTGACGTGCAGCGCAACGTGACCCAAGCTTATATAGAGGCTGGGTCACATGCTGCACTGGCCAATCACAGCCATGCCAATAGTAGGCAAGGCTGTGATGCCCTCTTGGGGCAAGTAGTATGACGCTTGTTGATTGGCTGCTTTGCAGCCTTTCAAAAAGAGCCAAGAAAGCGCCGAACACCGAACCCGAACACGGACTTTTACGAAAAACTATACAGTTCGGGTTCGCTCATCCCTAATTTTCAATTGACGTGCTAACATTTTATCAGGTTTATTAGTGTTTATATAGTAGTGGGAGTCCAGCAGAGAGTATTTTCAGTTTTTTCGGAAAGGATCATGATCCATTGCAATCTGGTATCTTTTACTGCCTTTAGAAGTAATAGGGATGGAGCACACTGCTGTTCAATTACTCACCTAGTCAATTTGGTTTCTAGGGCTCTTTCGGTAACGTCCTTTTCATTTTTAGATGCTAAAAATTCAGATGCTAATGCTATAATCTCAACCTACATATATGCCTTGTGAGTAAGCCAACAGGGGGTTAATAATTTATATATATATATATATATATATATATATACATATACATACATACATACACACACACACATACACGCAGTCCTGATCAAAAGTTTAAGACCACTTAAAAAGTGGCATAAAAATCATATTTAGCATGGCAGGATCTTAACAAGGTTCCAAGTAGAGCTTCAACATGCAACAAGAAGAAATGAGAGTGAGACAAAACATTTTTTGAGCATTCAATTTAATGAAAATAACGATTAAACTGAAACAGGCTTTTTTTCAGCTGATCAAAAGTTTAGGACCACATGCCCTTAAAAGGCCAAATCTGTGCAAAGATGTGGATTCATTGTCATTTTCTGTCAGGTAGTCACACGTTGTGATGGCAAAGGCAAAAAAACTCTCCCTTTTTGAACGTGGTCGGGTTGTTGATCTGCATAAGGAGGGTCTCTCACAGCGCGCCATCGCTGCTGAGGTGGGACGCAGTAAGACAGTAATTTGGAATTTCTTAAATGATCCTGAGGGTTATGGAACAAAAAAGTCAAGTGGAAGACCCAAATAAATTTCATCAGCACTGAGCCGGAGGATCCAATTGGCTGTCCATCAAGACACTGGACGATCCTCGACCCAAATTAAGCCCCTTACTGGTGCTGACTGCAGCCCCATAACCATCAGATGGCATCTGAGACTGAAGGGCTTCAAAAACAAAAAACGTCTTCAAAGACCTAGTCTCCTTGAACGCCACAGAACTGCTCGTTTAGACTTTGCAAGAGAGCGCCAAACATGGGACATTCAAAAGGTGGAAGAAAGTTTTATTCTCTGATGAGAAAATTTTTTAACCTTGATGGTCCTGATGGTTTCCAACATTACTGGCATGACAAGCAGATCCCACCTAAGATGTTTTCTACGCGCCACAATGGAGGGGGCGCCATAATGATCTGGGGTGCTTTTTCCTTCAGTGGAACAATGGAGCTTCAGGAAGTGCAGGGGCGTCAAACGGCCACTGGCTATGTCCAGATGTTGCAGAGAGCATTCCTCATGACTGAGCATGTGGACCGCGCGGGCGTCCTCCTTTGTACGCATTAATTGCTCGGGATGGTCGTTTGCTGCGGTCCACATGCGGTGGGACTGCTCCCCCAATGAAAAACACGCTACAGTGTTTGGGGTTTGAGCAGCTCCTCCATATCTGCCACGATATTTCTGTGGTTCACATGCGATGGGACTGCTCGCCCAATGAGAAACACGCTACAGTGTTTGGGGTCTGAGCGGTTCCGCCATATTGGCCACTGCAATTCTACAGTGATTTTGTTTTATATGTCTTGAATGTGCCTTCATCTGGCAATTGAACATTCCTTTGCACCTGGAATCCTTCATCACATGGTCTGATATGGGTGGGGCTCACAGTCCTGCTTTGTTCACATTGCACTGGCTGTCCTGCTAGGCATTTGTGTGCAGGCTGGGCTGTGAGCTGGATCACATCACCTTCAGACCGTGTTCACACCACAGTTAGCGTAGTGGTAGGACCCTTTGCCATGCTGAGTGACCGTGACGTGGTGCAATGATGGGCTCCGATATCTTCCTGACAGGAACATATTGGCGGAAGTCTCAGCTTTTAATATCTGCTTGTATGACCAGCTAGTTTAGTCAGTGACATATCCTTTTGGTGCATTTTCTTCAGTGATTTATACCTCATGACTGAGGGCCCTCGTCTGTGTGGTAACGACTGGGTTTTTCAACAGGACAACGCTACAGTACACAATGCCCGTAGGACAAAGGACTTCTTCCAGGAGAATAACATCACTCTTTTGGCCCATCCTGCGTGTTCCCCTGATCTAAATGCAATTGAGAACCTTTGGGGATGGATGGCAAGAGAAGTTTACAAAAATGGACAACAGTTCCAAACAGTAGATGGCCTTCGTGCGTCCGTCTTCACCACTTGGAGAAATGTTCCCACTCACCTCATGGTAACGCTTGCATCAAGCATGCCAAAACGAATTTTTAAAGTGATAAACAATAACGGCGGAGCTACTCATTACTGAGTTCATGTTTGGAAGTTGGATTTCTGTTTTTTTTTTGGGGGGGGGGGGGTCGTTTTTTTTTGGAGGTGTGGTCCTAAACTTTTGATCAGCTGAAAAACAGCCCGTTTCAGTTTATTCGTTGTTTTCATCAAATTGAATGCTCAAAAATGTTTTGGTCTCACTCCCATTTCTTCTTGTTGCATGTTGAAGCTCTACTTGGAACCTTGTTAAGATCCAGCCATGCTAAATAAGATTTTTTGCCATTTTTCAAGTGGTCTTAAACTTTTGATCAGGACTGTATGTACATCTGTGAAAGTACTATTGGGGTACTATAGGAGGGGTAATTATTTGAACATAATAGGGGCTTTATTACTCCTGAGGAATACAATAGGTGCATAAATACTACTGGGGCATTTTTTCTAGTGGGACACATTATGGGGGCTTTATCAATAATAGGGCCACCAAAATGTGGCATTACTTCTACTGAGGGCAGCATAGATTGGCATTATTAATTCAGGGGCATACTATGGTGCAGTCACAGAAAATAATGCACTATAATAATAGATGCAAGCATAACATGGACTAAGCCCTTACTCTATTGATAAAATCTGAGACACTTGGGCAATACATTTTGATCAAAACACATCTAAGCCCACCTACCACGCGACAAGGTGGTCTCAGTTCAGGCGCATCCTACGCTAAACCTGCCTATGCAGTTTTGCATTTATGTTCAGGAGCACAGACCATGCACATATAGTGTGTTGCTCCTAGTTACCTCTATGTGCAGCAGCAACCTGTGGGAGGAGGAGCACACACACCTATATGTACCACCTTAATCAAGGTAGCCTATTAGATAGGTGGGGAAAAAGTGCACATGAATACTACTCCCAAGATAGGAGCGTATTCACAAATGAAGGCGCCACTCCTTCAAGACAAGTTAAACAAATCATGGAAAAAAATATATATAAAAACATCCTGCACGATATGATAATAAATGTTGCGGATGTACATGGCTACATTTATACAGTCACAGAAAATAATGCACTATAATAATAGATGCAAGCATAACATATGGACTAAGCCCTCACTATATTGATAAAATCTGAGACACTTGGTCAATACATTTTGAACACAACAAATCTGTGATTGTATAAATGTAGCCATGTATACGCGCAACATTCATTATCATATTGTGCAGGATGTTTTATTTCTTTTTTTCCATGATTGGGCATACAGTGGTGGCTTTATTACTACTGGGAGCACTATGGTTGGTGGTATTACTACTGGAAGGCACTTTATGGGCCATTAGTACTACTAAGGGCACTATATGGGGCCTATTTACTATTATGGCACACTTTTGGGGCTTTAATGCTACGGGGGACACTGAGGTTGGCTTTATTACTAATATAGGTATTATTACTACTGTGGACATTATTGTGGGCTCTACTTCCACTATGGGCACTGTAGGGGAAATTATGACTACTGGGGGAATTATGGTAGGCTTGATTACTAGTGTGATCACTATGAGGGCATTATTTCTGGGGGACAATGGGGGATATTATTACTATAGGGTGCACTGAAATATAACCACTAAGGGCACCCCGGGAGAGAATTATTACTATTGATGGGACTTTTGGGTGCACTATTGCTGTGGCACCCTGGGACATTGTCAGCTTAACACAAATATATTTGGGGTACACTATATTTACATCACCATTACTGTCAGGGCAGGACACTATTTGCTGTGCGCATTTATTTTTGAGTGTATTGTGTGGCAATATTTATTGAAGTGAGCACTGTCTGTATGGTTCTAGTATTTTCCCGGGAAATCATTTTTTGCAGTAGAGTATTTGGGAGTACAGTGGGCACAGTATTGGGGGTGGCAGACTGAGGTGTTCAGAAGGTAGGGATTATGATGGAAAATTAGGAAGCTAAGATGTCTGTGTGGCAAACTCTGCAGAGATGAGACATGGCTGAAAGAAGACATCGTGGAACTCTTGTGAGAATGGAGAAGATGAGGAAAAAGAACATGTATAGCAGAGGAGACCTCCCTGGAGCTAATAGTTATGTGGTGCTATATTCTGCTGTATGCTTGGTACAGTAGTGCGAAACATAATTTAAAAAGTGATAATCATCCATCATGGGTCTTAATGTGGTGTCTATCATTTTGACCGGAAGATTACGGTGCTGTTCTTTCTGTCAAGGAACTGATGTCAGGGGCTTAGAAAAGAGCCTATGACAGTGGTGTGAGAATATCCTTATTTAGTTACATTTATCATTTTTTCTTTCTTGGGGGTACGTAGTTCACACTTCTTGTCGCTAGAGGTAGTTGGCATGAAAAGGTTGATAAACTTGAGAACCACTGATCTAGGGGTCCACCTAGTCCTTAAAGGGCTTCTGTCAGCCCACTAAACCGTTTTTTTTTTTTGTTTACTAATAATCCCTATACTGCGAGCTCTGCATACATAAGTTAAATAATCATTTTGGTTCAGTAGAATTTGATAAAAAGCTATTTTTAAAATATGCAAATTACCTTGCTACCAGCAAGTAGGGCGGCTACTTGCTGGTAGCAGCCGCATCCTCCGATCGTAATGACGCCCCCTCCGCATTGTGATTGACAGGGCCAGGGAACGGAATCGTTCTCTGCTGGCCCTGCCTGTTACCATTCAAAATCTGGCGCCTGCGCCGCGGCCGTACCCATCTTCAATCTGCGCAGGCGCACTGAGAGGCGGCCACTCGCTCGGCCGCTCCATCCTCAATGCGCCTGCGCCGATGACATCACATCTACACCCGGCGCAGGCGCATTGAGGAGCGAGCGGCCGCCTCTCAGTGCGCCTGCGCAGATTGAAGATAGGTACGGCCGCGGCGCAGGCGCCAGATTTTGAATGGCAGGGCCAGCAGAGAACGATTCCATTCCCTGGCCCTGTCAATCACAATGCGGAGGGGGCGTCATTAGGATCAGAGGATGCGGCTGCTACCAGCAAGTAGCCGCCCTACTTGCTGGTAGCAAGGTAATTTGCATATTTTAAAAATAGCTTTTTATCAAATTCTACTGAACCAAAATGATTATTTAACTTATGTATGCAGAGCTCGCAGTATAGGGATTATTAGTAAACAAAAAAAATATGGTTTAGTGGGCTGACAGAAGCCCTTTAAATGTGGTTTCTACCTCTAGTCTATAGACCAATGCTATTTTACACTATATGCAGGGCAGTACTTCTCACAAGGCACTTGAGGGCATGTTCCTAGGGCGCCACCCAGCAAGGGGGGGGAAGGGTTCAAGGAAGGAAAACTCTTTTTACATTTTCATTTATTTATAAAACATTTTTCCCCTTCTCCAAGTCACCAGTTGGTTGGCAGAGGGAGGGGGCGGGGGGGGGGGGGGGCGGAAGGGCTTCAATACCAGTGGACAGAAAAGGATGCAACATTTTCACTTAGGTTGCAACATTGTCCAGACTATGAGGCCAGCATGTAAGGTAGAGGAGGAGGTAAGAGGAGAGGGATTCTCCTCCCTTTTTTCTGCATTGCCACACTAAGTATTAAAGGGGTTGGCCACTCTTTAACCCCTTCTACCCCGGGCCAGTTTTCATCTTCCAGCCCAGGCCACTTTTTGCAAATCTGACATGTGTCACTTTATTTGGTAATACCTTTGGAACTCTTTTATTTATCCAAGCCATTCTGCGATTGTTTTCTCGTGACACATTGAACTTCATGACAGTCATAAATTTGAGTCAATATATTTCACCTTCATTTATGAAAAAATCCCAAATTTACTAAAAATGTAGAAAAATTTTCAAAATGTCAATTTCTCTGCTTTTAAAACAGAAAGCGATACCTCATAAAATATTTATTACTTAACATTCCCCATATGTTTACTTTATGTTTGCATCATGTCATTTTATTTTTTTGGGACATTAGAAGGCTTAGAATTGTAAAAGCAATTCTAAAAATGTTTAAGAAAATTTCCTAAAACCCACTTTTTAAGGACCAGTTCAGGTCTGAAGTCACTTTGTGGGGCTTACATAATAGAAACCCCCATAAACTGACCCCATTGTAGAAACTACACCCCTCAACTTACTCAAAACTGATTTTACAAACTTAGTTAACCCTTTAGGTGTTCCACAATAATTAATGGAAAATGGAGATGAAATTTCTAAATTTCACTTTTTTGGCAGATTTTCCATTTTAATCCATTTTTTTCATTTCCCACATCGAGGGTTAACAGCCAAACAAAACTGAACATTTATTACCCCGATTCTGAGGTTTACAGAAACATCCCACATGTGGTCGTAAACTGATGTAAGGGCGCACTGCAAGGCGCCCTTACAGATTTATTATTAGCTCAAGTTAAAATAATGGAGTGAAAAAGTAAAAAAAAAATTGCGCAATTGCTAAAACTGCGCAAAAATTTGCGGCTTTTATTGGTTTTGCACTATGCTCGCCAGTTTTCTGAAAGTGGGCGTGTTTTCTTATGTAAATGAATCTCTAGACAGATTTACTATTGAGACAATTTTAAAAAGTCGCAAAAAAATTGCACAAAAAAAATCACTCCAGTGAGGACCATGCTTATCTTATGCGACTTTTATATACAACATGCGACTTTTTCGTAAAGACGTGTGACTTTTGTAAAGCCACTTACTGAAGGATAAACTGCTACCGTAAACCACATTTGTCACAGTATTAAAGGACCATTAATAAATCTGACTTAGCCAAAAGTGACTTTGGACATATGAAAAAGTGGAGTAAGATTTAAGTGTAATGATAAATCTGGCCCATTGTGTTTACAGAAGCAGAAAAGATAATATGCCTTTAAGATTCATTATATGGATGTGAGGTAAGCTCAATGACACAGCAGAAACAACAGAAAGCATAGAGTTAAACTGTTGTTGCTGGGCAGGAGTCTAGACCAATCACAGCCAGTCTCACACACAGCCTGTGTGGGAAATTCCCTAGAGAAAAGCTGAACATTCACTCCACTAAGAGCTGTGTTTTATGGAAGCAGAGAGGCCAAAATAGGCATTTAAAACAGTTATATAATGTTCCTACTGTTAATATAGTGATTAGAAATAGGGATGTCCCAATACCATTTTTTTTAAGACTGAGTACGAGTACCGATACTTTTATTTAAGTACTCACTGATACCAATTACCGATACTAATTTTAACAAAAAAAAAAAAACACACACACACATGTATTTTCTGACCACTAACCAACCAAAAGGCCCAAAAACAGAACTATAACATTCCAAGGAGACATTACACTGAATTGGCGCCACAAAGAGACGTTATACTGTATGGGGGCAGCCACAAGGAGACGTTATACTGTATGGGGGCAGCCACAAGGAGACGTTATACTGTATGGGGGGGCAGCCACAAGGAGACGTTATACTGTATGGGGGGGCAGCCACAAGGAGACGTTATACTGTATGGGGGGCAGCCACAAGGAGACGTTATACTGTATGGGGGGCAGCCACAAGGAGACGTTATACTGTATGGGGGGCAGCCACAAGGAGACGTTATACTGTATGGGGGGCAGCCACAAGGAGACGTTATACTGTATGGGGGGCAGCCACAAGGAGACGTTATACTGTATGGGGGGCAGCCACAAGGAGACGTTATACTGTATGAGGGCAGCCACGAGGAGACATTACACTGTATGGGGGGCAGCCACAAGGAGATGTTACACTGTATGGGGGGCAGCCACAAGGAGACGTTATACTGTATGGGTGCCACAAGGAGTCGGCTCTCAAGTGAACCGAAGGTCAGGAGGGACTCGCTCCTGGCAAACACAGCTCTGCTGCAGTGGATGCAGTGGAGCAGACTGTGATGGAATTACAATGTATAGTTATTGCAGGGACTCAGAGAATCGTCTGAGAGTTTATTAGTTAAAAGAATCGAATGAGTCAGAGACTGTGTCACCGAGTCCCTACCAGGCCTCCTGCTCTGCTACATGCACCCTGTACACACCCAGCTCCACTACATGCTATGCTAATAATGCCCCCCCTTCCCCCCGGAAGGACTTACAGGGAGCCGCAGAGCAGGAAGCAAACTCCCGAATGGAGCATACGAAGTGGCAACTCCCGATCAGCAATTCAGTCGAACTCCTTCCACAGCTAGCAATATACGAAAGCGCTGTCCCAATAATAAATCCCTCCACAAACGAGACCAAGCTCCGTCTTGAAAGTCAAACAGGAATCAATTTTATTGAGGGCTACCCACCCGTATTTATGCAGGTCTCCATCTGGTGGACACGCCCCTAGGGGACCAGAATGGAGACTGTGACACAGGACAGACATGCAGCACTACAGAGACAATACATCCCCCACAATGCATCATGGTCTCCTCCTCTCTGCCCTCGAGACCCGAGGAGTAATCCCATTATCTCTCAAGACAGAGGGTAACCACAATACACATGTGGGGACAACAGAACAGACATCACCATTTAAACATACAATGTCACAAACCTTTTCAATACACAGACATTTAACATCCCAAAATGGCACGCATTAGACCAGGAGTTCAAGTTAGTTTAAGTCTTTGTGAACAATGAGGCCATTTGGGTTAACTAGCAGCACACTCCTCTCCTGGGTGGCCGTCCGTTCAGTAGTTCCAATCGGTATTTGGGGAAACACACGAACAGGGGCATACGGGCAGGAAATCCAGCGAAATTAAGGCAAACAGACGAACCAGCAATATAGGTCTATACAGATGGATCTGTCACAGTTAGACCTCAGATATACCTCTCAGAGAGATCATAAAGTGCTTAAATAACTTAAAATGAGAGTACAGATACTCAGAGAAATACATCCACCATTTGATGTTGAATGACAAGATTGGACAGTTGAACTACCATCTTATGCATACTGCCATTTTGTGATATCTTTTGAACACTTGTTATGTACATGGACTATCTGCTGCTGAGGCAGCAGTGTTATATATGAAGAAAAGTTTAAGTTAAAGGGGTTCTGCAGTTTGTTTAAACTGATGATCTATCCTCTGGATAGATCTTCAGCATCTGACCGGCAGGGTCCGACACCCTTCTCAGCTGTTTGAGAAGGCAGCGGCGCTCCAGCAGCGCCGCGGCCTTCTCACTGTTTACCGCAGGCCCAATGACGTCACGACTTTTATCAATGGCCTGGGCGCAACTAAGCTCTGTTCACTTGAATGGAGATTAGCCCCGCCCACGCCAGTTAATACTAGTCGTGACGTCACTGGGCCTGGGTTAAACAGTGAGACGGCTGCGGCGCTGCTGAAGCGCCGCAGCCTTCTCAAACAGCTGATCGGCGAGGGTCCCGGGTGTCGGACTCCCGCCGGTCAGATGCTGATGATCTATCCAGAGGATAGATCATCAGTTTAATCAAACTGCAGAACCCCTTTAATAAAGAAGTTATTTCAAGCATTTGGTGTGCTCTTTAAACCTACTGTTTCCATAGAAAGCAGCTAGAGGAATTACAGAGTAATAGACAGTCTGGTTAGACTAAAAAGTCAGAGATATCAAAATTCTTCTAATGCCACAGCGCAAAAGGCACTTCATAGTGCTGCGTCTGCCACACCCCTGATGCACCCCTACAGTAGAAACTCCCAAAAGTGACCCCATTTTGGAAACTAGGGGATAAGGTGACAGGTTTATTGGTACTATTTTGGGGTACATATGATTTTTAATCGCTCTATATTAAGTTTTTTGTGAGGCACTGTTTTTATTTTTTATTTTTTGCGTGGCTTAGCGGGTCAGCTGTGTGGTGGTAGTGCAGGGCGGGTAGTGCAGGGTCCGCAATGCATGGGCACTGACCGTGTGTGTGTGTGTGTGTGTGTGTGTGTGTGTGTGTGTGTGTGTGTGTGTGTGTGTGTGTGTGTGTGTGTGTACAGTCGTGGCCAAAAGTTTTGAGAATTACATAAATATTGGAAAAGTTGCTGCTTATGTTTTTATAATAGCAATTTGCATATACTGCAGAATGTTATGAAGAGTGATCAGATGAATTGCATAGTCCTTCTTTGCCATGAAAATTAACTTAATCCCCAAAAAAACTTTCCACTGCATTTCATTGCTGTCATTAAAGGACCTGCTGAGATCATTTCAGTAATCGTCTTGTTAACTCAGGTGAGAATGTTGACGAGCACAAGGCTGGAGATCCTTATGTCAGGCTGATTGGGTAAAATGGCAGACTTGACATGTTAAAAGGAGGGTGATGCTTGAAATCATTGTTCTTCCATTGTTAACCATGGTGACCTGCAAAGAAACGCGTGCAGCCATCATTGCGTTGCATAAAAATGGCTTCACAGGCAAGGATATTGTGGCTACTAAGATTGCACCTCAATCAACAATTTATAGGATCATCAAAAACTTCAAGGAAAGAGGTTCAATTCTTGTTAAGAAGGCTTCAGGGCATCCAAGAAAGTCCAGCAAGCGCCAGGATAGTCTCCTAAAGAGTATTCAGCTGCGGGATCGGAGTGCCACCAGTGCAGAGCTTGCTCAGGAATGGCAGCAGGCAGGTGTGAGCGCATCTGCACGCACAGTGAGGCGAAGACTTTTTGAAGATGGCCTGGTGTCAAGAAGGGCAGCAAAGAAGCCACTTCTCTCCAAAAAAAAACCCATCAGGGACAGATGGATCTTCTGCAGAAAGTATGGTGAATGGACTGCTGAGGACTGGGGCAAAGTCATATTCTTCAATGAAGCCTCTTTCCGATTGTTTGGGGCATCTGGAAAAAGGCTTGTCCGGAGAAGAAAAGGTGAGCGCTACCATCAGTCCTGTGTCATGCCAACAGTAAAGCATCCTGAGACCATTCATGTGTGGGGTTGCTTCTCATCCAAGGGAGTGGGCTCACTCACAATTTTGCCCAAAAACACAGCCATGAATAAAGAATGGTACCAAAACACCCTCCAACAGCAACTTCTTCCAACAATCCAACAACAGTTTGGTGAAGAACAATGCATTTTCCAGCACGATGGAGCACCGTGCCATAAGGCAAAAGTGATAACTAAGTGGCTCGGGGACCAAAACGTTGACATTTTGGGTCCATGGCCTGGAAACTCCCCAGATCTTAATCCCATTGAGAACTTGTGGTCAATCCTCAAGAGGCGGGTGGACAAACAAAAACCCACTAATTCTAACAAACTCCAAGAAGTTATTATGAAAGAATGGGTTGCTATCAGTCAGGAATTGGCCCAAAAGTTGATTAAGAGCATGCCCAGTCGAATTGCAGAGGTCCTGAAAAAGAAGGGCCAACACTGCAAATACTGACTCTTTGCATAAATGTCATGTAATTGTCGATAAAAGCCTTTGAAACGTATGAAGTGTGTGTAATTATATTTCACTACATCACAGAAACAACTGAAACAAAGATCTAAAAGCAGTTTAGCAGCAAACTTTTTGAAAACAAATATTTATGTCATTCTCAAAACTTTTGGCCACGACTGTACATTCCAGACCTCTAAGGGTTACAAAGCATTATAAATCAATATACTGCTCTGTGATCCCCGCAGTGCTAGAAGTTCAGGACAGGAGCTGCACTGTGAGTCCGCAGCATGACACTTGCTCATTAACAGATGCTTCACCATGAGCTTCTAACCCCTTGTATGATACAGAATCACAGTCCTGACCAATCACCTGTCAGAGGACCGAATATAGAAATAGTGGTGTAGAAAGACTACTATATCACAGACAACCACCACCATTAAAACTTAGCCTTTATTACAGAATCTGAAAATATATTCTGTATTTTTCGCCCTATACAACACACCGGCCCATAAGACACACCTGGGTTTTAGAGGAGGACAATAAGAATTTTTATTTTTTTTATTAGACCTCAGATCAGATATCAGACCCCCAATATTAATCAGACTTTATCTGACAGCCCTAATCAGATCCCCAATGTTAATTAGACCTCAGATCAGAGCCCAATATAAAGACCCCCAGCCATTTAAAGGCAGGCCCCCAGACATGTATAAGCAGCCCACACTCATATCAGCCCCCAGCATTTATATTTTAGCCCCCATCAGCCTCAGATCACAAAATAAAAAACACTTACCTCTCCTGCTCCTGGATGCCGCCGCTCCTCCTCCTCCTCCTCCTCCTCCTCCTCACCCACAGCGCGATCCTCTTCATCTTGCAGCCGGCTATGCTGTGAAGGCTGCGCACAGCGTGAGATCACAGTGCACACTCATTCTGTGCGCAGACTACACAGCCGACGACCAGGAAGCGGTGAGTACAGAGCCTTCACCGCTTCCTAGTCCTCCAGTATTAATGAGCGCTTCCATAATGGAAGCGGCTCATTAGTATTCGCCCCATAGGACGTAGGGGTTATGCATCTTAAGTGGCGAAAAATACGGTAAATCAAAAGGAGGTCTAAGTACCAATGTGAGTAAATAGCAGCATACAGCACTGACCTAACCAGGAAAGGGAAAATAAGTACCGTATAAGTACCGTATTTTTCGCTTTATAAGACGCACCTGATGATAAGACGCACCTAGATTTTTGAGGAGGAAAATAAGAAAGAAAAAAATTGAACCAAAAGGTGTGCTTTTGGAGGGGTTTTGAACTAATGGTGGTCTGTAGATGATGCACTGTTATGGGGGGACCTGTGGATGACGCACTGTTATGGGGGGACCTGTGGATGACGCACTGTTATGGGGGGACCTGTGGATGACGCACTGTTATGAGGGGGATGTGTGGATGATACACTACTACGGGGGATGTAGCATCATATATAGCATCTTATGTAATGGGGGTCACTATTCACACAGGGACAATATACTGTGACACATATGATACTGTGACCAGCATAAGATGATCTTATGCTGGTCACAGTATCATATGTGTCACAGTATATTGTCCCTGTGCGAATAGTGACCCCCATTACACCACAGGGCACACAGTAGATTTTATATGTAAAATCTTTTAATGGCTCTGCTTTCTTCTATACCAGTACTCACTATAAAAGCAGCAGTCTGGCCAGCACGTGACGTCACTCACTCAGTCAGTCACGCTCCTGCCAGCTTCATTAATGAAGTGAGAGGAGCATGACCGAGTGAGTGACGTCACGCGCCGGCTGGACCGCTGCTTTCATAGTGAGTACTGTTATGAAAACTGCTTCATTACACTCTGCTTTCTTCTATATGTAAAGTCTATAATCTTCAAGCAGTATCTCTGCTTTAACCCCTTAAGGACCGGGCTCATTTTCACCTTAAGGACCAGGCTCATTTTCACCTTAAGGACCAGGCCATTTTTTGCAAATCTGACCAGTGTCACTTTAAGTGGTCATAACTTTAAAACGCTTTGACTTACCCAGGCCGTTCTGAGATTGTTTTTTCGTCACATATTGTACTTCATGACACTGCTAAAATTGGGTCAAAAAAAGTGCATAAAAAAATACAATTTTTACCGTAAATTTTGAAAAATTAGCAAATTTCAAATTTTCAGTTTCTCTACCTCTGTAATACATAGTAATACCCCCAAAAATTGTGATGACTTTACATTCCCCATATGTCTACTTCATGCTTGAATTGTTTTGGGAATGATATTTTATTTTTTGGGGATGTTATAAGGCTTAGAAGTTTAGAAGCAAATCTTGAAATTTTTCAGAAATTTACAAAAACTCAATTTTTAGCGACCAGTTCAGGTCTGAAGTCACTTTGCGAGGCTTACATAATAGAAACCACCCAAAAATGACCCCATCTAAGAAACTACACCCCTCAAGGTATTCAAAACTGATTTTGCATACATTGTTAACCCTTTAGGTGTTGCACAAGAGTTATTGGCAAATGGGGAGGAAATTTGAGAATTTCATATTTTTGTCAAATTTTTCATTTTAACCCATTTTTTCCACTAACAAACCAAGGGTTAACAGCCAAACAAGACTGTATCTTTATTGCCCTGACTCTGCCGTTTACAGAAACACCCAATATGTGGCCGTAAACTACTGTACGGCCACACAGCGGGGCGTAGAGTGAAAGGTGCACCATATGGTTTTTGGAAGGCTGATTTTTATGGACTGGTTTTTTGACACCATGTCCCATTTGAAGCCCCCTGATGCACCCCAAGAGGAGAAACTCCCTAAAAGTGACCCCATCTAAGAAACTACACCCCTCAAGGTATTCAAAACTGATTTTACATACGTCGTTAACCCTTTAGGTGTTGCACAAGAGTTATTGGCAAATGGGGATGAAATTTGAGAATTTCATTTTTTTGCCTAATTTTCAATTTTAACCCATTTTTTCCACTAACAAACCAAGGGTTAACAGCCAAACAAGACTGTATCTTTATTGCCCTGACTCTGCCGTTTACAGAAACACCCAATATGTGGCCGTAAACTACTGTACGGCCACACAGCGGGGCGTAGAGTGAAAGGTGCACCATATGGTTTTTGGAAGGCTGATTTTTATGGACTGGTTTTTTGACACCATGTCCCATTTGAAGCCCCCTGATGCACCCCAAGAGGAGAAACTCCCTAAAAGTGACCCCATCTAAGAAACTACACCCCTCAAGGTATTCAAAACTGATTTTACATACGTCGTTAACCCTTTAGGTGTTGCACAAGAGTTATTGGCAAATGGGGATGAAATTTGAGAATTTCATTTTTTTGCCTAATTTTCAATTTTAACCCATTTTTTCCACTAACAAAGCAAGGGTTAACAGCCAAACAAGACTGTATCTTTATTGCCCTGACTCTGCCGTTTACAGAAACACCCCATATGTGGCCGTAAACTACTGTACGGGCACACAGTAGGGCGTAGAGTGAAAGGTGCGCGGTTTGGTTTTTGGAAGCCAGATTTTGCTGGACTGGTTTTTTGACACCATGTCCCATTTGAAGCCCCCCTGATGCACCCCTAGAGTAGAAACTCCATAAAAGTGACCCCATCTAAGAAACTACACCCCTCAAGCTATTCAAAACTGATTTTACAAACTTTGTTAACCCTTTAGGTGTTGCACAAGATTTAATGGAAAATAGAGACACAATTTCAAAATTTCACATTTTTGGCAGATTTTCCATTTTAATATTTTTTTTCCAGTTACAAAGCAAGGGTTAACAGCCAAACAAAACTCAATATTTATGGCCCTAATTCTGTAGTTTACAGAAACACCCCATATGTGGTCGTAAACCGCTGTACGGGCACACGGCAGGGCGCAGAAGGAAAGGAATTCCATACGGTTTTTGGAAGGCAGGTTTTGCTGGACTGTTTTTTTTGACACCATGTCCCATTTGAAGCCCCCCTGATGCACCCCTAGAGTAGAAACTCCAAAAAAGTGACCCCATTTTAGAAACTACGGGATAGGGTGGCAGTTTTGTTGGTACTAGTTTAGGGTACATATGATTTTTGGTTGCTCTATATTACACTTTTTGTGCAGCAAGGTAACAAGAAATAGCTTTTTTGGCACGTTTTTTTTTTTTGTTATTTCCAACATTCATCTGACAGGTTAGATTATGTGGTATTTTTATAGAGCAGGTTGTCGCGGACGCGGCGATACCTAATATGTATACATTTTTTTTTATTTATGTAAGTTTTATACAATAACTTCATTTTTAAAACCAAAAAAATGTTTTAGTGTCTCCATATTCTAAGAGCCATAGTTTTTTCAGTTTTTGGGCGATTATCTTGAGTAGGGTCTCATTTTTTGCGGGATGAGATGACGGTTTGATTGGCACTATTTTGGGGTGCATATGATTTTTTGATCGCTTGCTATTACACTTTTTGTGACGTAAGATGGCAAAAAATTGCTTTTTTTACACTGTTTTTATTTTTATTTTTTTACGGTGGTCATCTGAGGGGTTAGGTCATGTGATATTTTTATAGAGCCGGTCGATACGGACGCGGCGATACCTAATATGTATACTTTTTTTTTATTTATGTAAGTTTTACAGAATGAGTTCATTTTTGAAAAAAAAAAAATCATGTTTTAGTGTCTCCATAGTCTAAGAGCCATAGTTTTTTCAGCTTTTGGGCGATTATCTTGAGTAGGGTCTCATTTTTTGCGGGATGAGATGACGGTTTGATTGGTACTATTTTGGCGTACATGCGACTTTTTTGATCACTTTTATTACTTTTTTTGGGAAGTAAGGTGGGCAAAATTTCAATTTTCTCATAGTTTTTATTTTTTTATTTTTATGGCGTTCACCGTGCGGGGAAAGTAACATGACCATTTTATAGATCAGGTCGTTACGGACGCGGCGATACCTAATATGTGTAGTTTATTTTATTTTTTTAATTTTTATTCAGTGATAAATGTTTTTTTTTTATCTTAACTTTTTTCACTTTTTTTTACATTTTTGTGACCCAGACCCACTTGGTTCTTGAAGATCCAGTGGGTCTGATGTCTGTATAATACAGTACAGAACAATATATATTGTTCTGTACTGTATTTTACTTACACTGAACAGATCTGTGCTTTTAGCACAGATCTGTTCAGCACCATGGACAGCAGGACGCCTGAGCAGGCGTCCTGTTGCCATGGGAACCCTCCCCGTCTGCTCAGAACTTCGCAGACGGGGAAGGGTAAGGACGGGGCTGAGGGGGGCTCTCTGGGGGCTCTCTCCCTCTCCATCGGGGGGCTGCAAAGCCACAGCAGCCCCCCGATGGAGAGGGAGGGAGCTCCCTGACCGATGACAGTTAACTTTTTCCATACAGCGGTCCGTACGGACCGCGGTATGGAAAGGGTTAAACGGCTGACATCTTCACAGATGTCAGCCGTTTATACCAGGGTGCCAGCAATGTGCTGGCACCCTGGTATACCCACTAGAAGCCAACGATCGTTCATGGGGAGGCGGGCGGGGGATCGCGATCCCGCCTGCCGCACCGCCCGCCTCCCGCAACGCCCCCACCGCCTGCGACAATAATGATTTTAGCCACTCTAAAGTTTCTGATCCCCGCGGTCAGGGACCGCGGCGATCAGAAACTGCAAAAAGCGCAGCAAACCGCAGGTCTGAATTGACCTGCGGTTTTCTGCGATCGCCGATACGGGGGGGTCAAATGACCCCCCCCCTGCATTGTTACGGGATGCCGGCTGAATGATTTCAGCCGAAATCCCGTTCCGATTAACCCCTGCGGCGCCGGAGTTCCGATTTTAAGTCAGGACGTACCGGTACGTCCTCGGTCCTTAAGGACTCGGGAAATAGGGCGTACCGGTACGTCCTAGGTCCTTAAGGACTCGGGAAATAGGGCGTACCAGTACGTCCTAGGTCCTTAAGGGGTTAAACTAGGGCAATCCTCTGTAGCAGTACAACTCACTATGAAAGCGGCAGGCAGGGCGGCAGCGTAACCTCGCGATGCTCACTCATTCACGCTCCTCCCACTTCCTTTCCATGAATGAAGTGGGAGGAGCGTGAATGAGTGAGCATCGCGAGGTTACGCTGCCGCTCTGCCTGCCGCTTTCATAGTGAGTTGTACTGCTACAGAGGATTGCCCTAGTTTAAAGCAGAGATACTGCTTGAAGATTATAGACTCTACATGTGATAATTGCCGTGAGCGGGGCCAGATGTATTACAGTACAGTTACTGCACCGGGCCCCGCCGCGAGTGTTGCCAGCCTCCGTCCCCTCCTCCCACCCCTCTGATACATCGCGGCTTGCGATGTATCAGCGTGACCAAAGTAAACATGGCAGTGTTCGCTTTATAAGACGCACTGCCATTTCCCCCCCACTTTTGGGGGGAAAAAAGTGCGTCTTATAAAGCGAAAAATACGGTAATTCCCTACGATGTCCCTATTATAATGTGCCCTGCCTACAAAATGGAATAGCCGCCCCGATAGGGGCGATCCCGTATCAGGAACCTTCTAAATTCCCTATAATGGCCCTCACACAGGGATAGAAACCATCATATGCAGCGTCCCAGATCTGTGTGTAAATGGGACACTTTAAACATCTGAATATACACTCACCTAAAGAATTATTAGGAACACCTGTTCTATTTCGCATTAATGCAATTATCTAGTCAACCAATCACATGGCAGTTGCTTCAATGCATTTAGGGGGGTGTCCCTGGTCAAGACAATCTCCTGAACTCCAAACTGAATGTCAGAATGGGAAAGAAAGGTGATTTAAGCAATTTTGAGCGTGGCATGGTTGTTGGTGCTAGACGGGCCGGTCTGAGTATTTCACAATCTGCTCAGTTACTGGGATTTTCACGCACAACCATTTCTAGGGTTTACAAAGAATGGTGTGAAAAGGGAAAAACATCCAGTATGCGGCAGTCCTGTGGGCAAAAATGCCTTGTGGATGCTAGAGGTCAGAGGAGAATGGGCCGACTGATTCAAGCTGATAGAAGAGCAACAATGACTGAAATAACCACTCGTTACAACCGAGGTATGCAGCAAAGCATTTGTGAAGCCACAACACGCACAACCTTGAGGCGGATGGGCTACAACAGCAGAAGACCCCACCGGGTACCACTCATCTCCACTACAAATAGGAAAAAGAGGCTACAATTTGCACGAGCTCACCAAAATTGGACTGCTGAAGAGTGGAAAAATGTTGCCTGGTCTGATGAGTCTCGATTTCTGTTGAGACATTCAAATGGTAGAGTCCGAATTTGGCGTAAACAGAATGAGAACATGTATCTATCATGCCTTGTTACCACTGTGCAGGCTGGTGGTGGTGGTGTAATGGTGTGGGGGATGTTTTCTGGGCACACTTTAGGCCCCTTAGTGCCAATTGGGCATCGTTTAAATGCCACGGGCTACCTGAGCATTGTTTCTGACCATGTCCATCCCTTCATGACCACCATGTACCCATCCTCTGATGGCTACTTCTAGCAGGATAATGCACCATGTCACAAAGCTCGAATCATTTCAAATTGGTTTCTTGAACATGACAATGAGTTCACTGTACTAAAATGGCCCCCACAGTCACCAGATCTCAACCCAATGGAGCATCTTTGGGATGTGGTGGAACGGGAGCTTCGTGCCCTGGATGTGCATCCCTCAAATCTCCATCAACTGCAAGATGCTATCCTATCAATATGGGCCAACATTTCTAAAGAATGCTATCAGCACCTTGTGGAATCAATGCCACGTAGAATTAAGGCCGTTCTGAAGGCAAAAGGGGGTCCAACACCGTATTAGTATGGTGTTCCTAATAATTCTTTAGGTGAGTGTATATATGTGTTTATTTGCAATGTATGGTATATCCTATTATCTGGCTGGCAATGTCATTTACATCCATTCGCCCCTAGATGGTGCTGGCACCACACTATATATATCTTTGGGTGTGTCTAGCTCAGAGTAGGAGAATGTAGAGAAGAACAGGAAGTGTAGTTAGTGAGAGGAGAAGAAGCAAGTTCATGGAGGAGAGAAACAGGCACCGTCCAACATGTAGTCTGCTATTTCTACCCCTTGGTCATGGCCAGGCTAAGGGAGTACACCTAACATTTATGATCTACAGCAGCAAAGCACAAGACAGTAAGTCTATGTCTGGATATGGGGAGAGACTAGTGAGAGTAACAGCTAAACTTAGCTTATGGACCTCATTAGCAGAAGTGCCTGAGAGCAACTTTCCGAGTGCCAGGACACAAATGGACAGTTAGTGCACAGAATTGTCCTTATCCACTACACGGGCCTTCCGGGTCATAGTGGAAAAATCTAAACCTTTTCAGAAGAGTATCCTGCATATAATGAAGCAGATGTGTTTGCCTGCCGCGAGGAGAACGCCCTTATTGGATAACTCAATATATCAAGTAAGCAAATATCATATCCAGTACCAGAGTGCTAGAGTTGGAACTTAAAGTAAATCTTCAGTTTGCCTGTAGAGTATCAGCATTAGAAGAATCCCTCCATTGACAACTGCCACTACCTGATAATAGGAGTACAATTGAACTTATTATTTGTGCTATACAAAATGCTTTCCATTGATGAACTGTACCAAATGTCCAGAGACTATTGCTTTTCAGTAAATGTTCAACCTGTTTATAATAAACGACTCTTCATTCGTACTACTGCTACTCTCAACATTTGCACATTGCAGTGCTGGCGTCACGAGCCAGGGGCCCAGCCCGCCAAAAGCACCCTAAACACCACCACCATCAAGGGCACCTCAATTTCCATCTGGCTGGTGTTCCCTGTAACCGAGAGTGTCCCAGAGGATTTCGTGCTGTCTTCCCATCCACTGTACGCCAGCCCAGGGAGGCATCTGCTAACCGTGAGTACATGAACTAATGCACCAATCGGTCCACTGTGAGCCTCACGTGTTTTTTCCCAGTGGTTTGGTCTGCTACACATCGTTCTGGGATACAGCTAGTGTTACCAGGGAAAGAAAGAAGAAGTACAAAAAACAATAAATCAATGTACAAAGCATCAAATGTGCCCAAAACATAGATTAGAGATATATATTGTTTATTGACAAATCTGAGAAGATGCATCATTCAAGAGGAATCCTGGTCAACAAAAGCAAAAAGTATATAGAAGTAAGTATATAAGGGTCAATAGGATTATGACTATCAAGTCAAAATGTATTATCCAAAATAAATATATGTAGCAGATCACAGGGATCTACTAAAAAGTATAAAGATATGTCCTCAATTTATGTATACATGTGAGATAATCCCAGTCCCACAGTAGGATTGTGGGCAGGAATATACTGAACACTTATATATGTACTGTATAATAGAATGTATTTACATAGGAAATGTATTACCAGCCTGTAACTCTGCTTCTCATCCCTCTAGTATCTCCTGGCCATGGTCCTCACGTACTTTAGAAGAGCAAACCTGCGTAGTGAGGAATACAGGACTTACTTCTTCCCAAGTCTGAGTTTCTTTTATCCTGTAACAATATGTATTAATATATTTAATATTTATTTTATTAAAAAAAAAACACAACATAACAAATGATCATTTTTGTAATATTACCACAAGTGATATCAGTACTGATTCTTCTCATTGTCTTCTGACATATTCTTACTCCCAGATTTTTTGCCAACCAGTTTGAAGAGGAAGAGCCCTTTAGACAGGAGATCTACCCCTGGGCCCTCGGATTGATGTGGATGATCCAGAGCAGGGCTGGGACAAGGCCATTTGGTGCCCAGGGCGAAGATGGCAAACTGCGCCCCCCCCCCCCCCCCCCGTTTTTAAGAAAGAATCAATGTTGTTTCAAAACAAGAATATACTTAAAGCAATAGAACAAAGGACTGTGGGACTTTGAAAGTATTCATTTTAAAACACGTGTGTAAACACGAATATGAACTTTGCCCCACGATAGCTCTTTTGTAGAACCCCCATAAAAACTTACAGTCACTTGACTTGGCCCTTGGGGATCTCGGACGCCACTTCAACACTTGGCCGGGGGCTCGGCGGAGCTGATGTTGTGCTTTATCCTAATGAGAAAGATTTCATAATAAGGATTTGGAGAAGGGGCAGAGGAATAGCAGAGCAGGGAGAGGCTGGTGCTGCTACTAGGGGGTCATACCATGGGGGAGTAATAAAACCCACCATAATGCCCCCCCCAGTAGTAATAATTCTCCTTATAATATGCAAAACATACCCCTTTGTAATGCCCCCAGTTGAGCTAATGTTCCCATAATGTGCCAACATAAAATACCCCCCTTCTCAGTGCCCCCGTAGATGACCCCCATAGTGCTCCCCCCTTCCCCATAGTACCCACCATAATGTGTCCCAGTATAAAATGCCCCTATACAGAGCCCCCCATATAAAATATCTTCTTTTTAGCCTCAGTAGATGCCCCTAAATAATCTGCAGTAAGATGTGCCCCCATAGATGCCCCCATATCATGTGCCAGTAGCCAGAGCCCCCCCCATATCATGTGCCAGTAGCCAGAGTGCCCCCATATCATGTGCCAGTAGCCAGAGTGCCCCCATATCATGTGCCAGTAGCCAGAGCCCCCCCCCCCCCATATCATGTGCCAGTAGCCAGAGTGCCCCCATATCATGTGCCAGTAGCCAGAGTGCCCCCATATCATGTGCCAGTAGCCCCCCATATCATGTGCCAGTAGCCCCCCTTATGGGCCAGTAGCCCCCCTTATGTGCCAATAGCCCCCCTTATGTGCCAGTAGCCCCCCTTATGTGCCAGTAGCCCCCCTTATCATGGGCCAGTAGCCCCCCTTATCATGGGCCAGTAGCCCCCCTTATCATGGGCCAGTAGCCCCCCTTATCATGGGCCAGTAGCCCCCCTTATCATGGGCCAGTAGCCCCCCTTATCATGGGCCAGTAGCCCCCCTTATCATGGGCCAGTAGCCCCCCTTATCATGGGCCAGTAGCCCCCCTTATCATGTGCCAGTAGCCCCCCTTATCATGTGCCAGCCCAGTAGTCCCCCCTTATCATGTGCCAGCCCAGTAGTCCCCCCTTATCATGTGCCAGCCCAGTAGCCCCCCTTATGTGCCAGCCCAGCCCAGTAGTCCCCCCTTATCATGTGCCAGCCCAGTAGCCCCCCTTATCATGTGCCAGCCCAGCCCAGTAGTCCCCCCCTTATCATGTGCCAGCCCAGTAGTCCCCCCTTATGTGCCAGCCCAGCCCAGTATTGTACCTATATAAATAAAAAAAATAATAAAAAAAACTTATACTTACCTCCAGCAATGTGATGCGATGCAGGCCGCCTCTTCCGTCTGTGTCCCTCGCTATACGGCAGTCAGGCGACGCGATGACGTCATCGCGCCGCCTGCACCGGCCTTTGATAGGCTGCCAGCACTAGGCCGGCAGCCTATCAGAGGAACAGGAGGGGACACACCTCTCCCTCCTCTGCCGCAGCGCAGGCATCTGTATTGCCGTCCTGAGGACGGCAATACAGATGACTATGGAGATGAGCGCTTCCGCAATGGAAGCGCTGATCTCCTGCTCTGCCCTGCCGCCGGCCGCGGCCGCCCCCACTTGTCACCAGGGCCGCGGCCTTGCGGCACTCATGCTTGCCGGCCCATCGGGAAATTTCCCGGTATCCCGGCAGGCCAGTCCGGCCCTGCTGCGCCCCCCTCCCAGTAGCGCCCAGGGCACCCGCTCCTTCGGCCCCTGCCTTGTACCGGCCCTGATCCAGAGGGAGCAGCTTCATCATCTGTGCAATCAGATTCTCATCGGGATGGGATTTAGAGCTTGGGTGGACCGGGAAACCTGTGATCTGGTTAGTTACATAAAAGCTATAAACTGTGATTAAAAGTTAGTGGTGATTATAATAATTTTTATGATGTATAATTCTAGATCATGGCACAAGACCCTGACCATTGCGCATGGAAGAGAGAGAGGAAAGTCCATCACAGCTGGGCTATACGCCAATGCAGGAGGGATGATGTAGACTTCACCATCAAAGGCCCATGGATCACCCCTGCACCCTGCTCTCTGTATAACACCATTCTCCATCTATGCCAGGAGGAATAGAACATCCATTGCCAGGCAGATACATAGGAGGAACCCAGAACAGCGGACTCACAAACATCTCTGGTAAGTGTAACGTTGGTGTGGCAAAAGGGCTTCAAGTAAGATTCATTGTCTAATTCTTAGATGCCAAACCTATCCCTAAATGATAATTTAGTCTGCATAGATTTGCTTGATGACACTGGTACAGTTTGCTTCTTTCTATAATAAAATGTTTATAATGTTTTGTCCTATGATTTCTATGTATTCCTTAGATTTGTTGCTGCCAGGATGGGAAACATGGCTGCTGGACCTTCAAGGAGAAGAACCAAGACAGGACGAATGAAGACCTGGATGAAATATATCCTTTATGTCCTACTGACCCCTCGAACAACTCAGGTAAACAACACCAGGCAAGCAATAAGAAAACATTGCAAAGTCCAAAATGAATACTTTATTCACAGACTTGGCAGGAAACTGGACCAGCAGGTAAGGGACCAGTGGCAGGTAATACCACTGGACCAAGTGCACCGGTTTGACTTGGGGCCAAACCCAGAGGATGGAAACTCAGTGAGCCCCGTTTTTCACAGAGCCCCTTATGGTGGGGATGAACTTAGCCGAGGGCTCACTGGTCACACCGCCAGGATGGTCCCGATGCACTTGGCCACTTACCTTCAGAGGCAAACGTTGGTGCAAGCACCAGTGGTCCAGACAGACACTGGACGAACTTGACACCAGGCACAGAAACAGGAACCCGACTAAACTCAGGACTCTGTTCAGACAGATGCCTGGACCCCATGAGGAACAGATGCAAAGGTCACAGCCAAAGTTGCCCAGACAAGCAGATGTCTGGCTCCCATGCGGAACGGCTGCATGGTGGTCACAGGCAGAGCTGCACAAATAGGCAGATAAGCAGATGCCTGGACCCCATGCAGAATGGATGCATGGCAAACATAGGCAGAGCTCCTCAGACACGTAGAGAAGCAGGTGCCTGGACCCCATGCGGAATGACACATGGCGGTCACCGACAGATCTGCTCAGACATGCTGATGTCTAAACCCCATGCAGAACGACACATGGTGGCCACAGACAGAGCTGCACAAACTGGCAGAAGCCTGGACCCCATGTGGATGCATAGTGATCACAGACAGAGCTGCCTAGACAGACAGACAAGCCGATGCCTGGAACCCATGCAAAATGGATGCATGGGTCATAGGCAGAGCTGCACAAACAGGCAGACAAGCAGATGCCTTGATCCCATGCGGAACGGCTGCATAGTGGTCACAGGCAGAGCTACACAAACAGGCAGACAAGTATATGCCTGGATCCCATGCCGAATGGTAACATGGCGATCATAGGTAGAGATGCCCATAGAGGGACATAAGCAGATGCCTGGACCCCATGCGGAATGACACATGGTGGTCACAGACAGAGCTGCTCAGACAGGCAGATGTCTGGAACCCATGTGGAACAACACATGGCTGTCACAGACAGAGCTGCACAAACAGGTAGACAGGCAGATGTCTATATCTCATGTAAAACAGAGGCATGGTGGTCACAGGCACAGCTGCACAAACAGGCAGATAAGCAGATGCCTGGACCCCATGCGTAATGGATGCATGGCGGTCACAGACAGAGCTGCTAGACATGAAACAAACAGATGCCTGGACACCATGTGGAACTGATGCATGGGTCATAGGTAGAGCTGCACAGAAAGGCAGACAAGCAGATGCCTGGATCCCATGTGGAATGGCTGCATGGTGGTTATAGGCAGAGCTGCACAAACAGGCAGACAAGCAGATGCCTGGATCCCATGCCGAACGGCTGCATGGTGGTCATAGGCAGGGCTGCACAAACAGGTAGACAAGCAGATGCCTGGACCCCATGCGGAACAGATACATGGGGTCACAGGCAGAGAAATAGACAGGCAGACAAGCAGATGCCTGGACCCCATGTGGAACAGATACATGGCGGTCACAGGCAGAGGTGCCCAAACAGGCAAACAAGCAGGTGCTTTGACCCCATGTGGAACATATGCATAGCAGTCACAGACAGAGCTGCATAGACAGGCCACAGAACCAGACAAGGTGACATTGATATCTCACTAGGTGACCACGTAGACAGGGCAGATGGAATATTCCAGGTCAGGTGCATAGATCCTGCACCCAGCAAAGCTGGAGACAGACTGACCTCAAGGCCCACAGCTAACAGGATTATAAGGCTGGCAAATGAGATCATCTGACCACATAGTAACCACACCCAGACCAGACAATTAACGCCACAAGAACAAAACAGGGAGGGGAGCATGCATCAACAGAGAACAGTACACACACAGGCTTCCATAATTATACCTCGCCCTTGGCAACAAGCACATAAATGCACACACTTGATCACTGTACACAATCACAACACACATATACAGTCAATACACAGTGTTACTACACACCCAATCACAACACAGTGACAACACACAAAATAAGTTTTGACACACGATCACTACACTTCACAGTCACCATATACACAATCACTACACGCATACAATTACTACACTCACACTAAGGCCTCTTGCACGCGGCCGTTGTGCTCCCGTGGCCGTATTGCGGGCCGCATACGGTGGTTCCGCAATACACGGGGCCCCGGCAGTGTGCATTCCGCATCACTTGAATGGGTCCACAAGTCCGGAGATGCGGTGCGGAACGGAAGCACAGAACGGAACCCCACGGAAGCACTACGGAGTGCTTCCGTGGGGTTCCGATCCGTGCTTCCATTCCGCAAATAAATAGAACTTGTGCAATACGGCCACGGTGGGGCAACGGCCGTGTGCATGAGCCCTAACACATATGTTACAGTGGTAACCTCCCTTAGTATGCCTGGAGGAAGGGCAGTACAGCAGCCATTGCTTCCCACAGGTTTCCTCCACAGGGGGTTTTGCCTGTCCTGAGTGTTGCTGTACACTCTTCGTGAGTGATGGGAGGAGACCACCACTTATAAAATATACACATACAGTATGTATAATAAACTTCACATTTTTAACACTTTACCATGTCTCAGTCATTTCTTCTATTTTTTGTGTGAAAGAAAGATGTGATTGATGTAGGATTCGCCTTTTTACATCATGTATTAAGACATGTGATATATTATAATACTGCGCTTAAGGACATATTATGATAAGTATTGGTGTACAGGTATTGCAGATATATAGTGTCTGGCACACGAAGGTATATCAATATGCAGGTACTTAGCTGGTTATCCCCAAAGACCCGAAATTTGTGTTCCGAAGGGCACAAAATGTAGGCAATATAATTGCATCTACAGGTAGATGTACAGGAATAAATATAGAGGAAAAAAATCAAAAACAAAAAGAAGGGAAAAAAGGCGGTTTCCATCCGTGTAAAATGTGCAGAGGATGCAAAATATCCAAAAACAAGAAAACAATAACACAAATAAGTAATACGGAGGGAACCTATAAACAAACTATAAAACACTTCATTACCTGTAACAGTAAAGGAGTTATTTACACTTTAACATACCCCTGCAATAAGATTTATGTGGGTCGCACCAAGAGAACCCTAAGGCCTCTTTCACACGGGCGTTGCTGAAAAATGCGCGGGTGCGTTGCGGGAACACCCGCGATTTTTCCGCGCGAGTGCAATACATTGTAATGCGTTTTGCACTCGCGTGAGAAAAATCGTGCGTGTTTGGTACCCAAACCCGAACTTCTTCACAGAAGTTCGGGCTTGGGATCGGTGTTCTGTGGATTGTATTATTTTCCCTTATAACATGGTTATAAGGGAAAATAATAGCATTCTGAATACAGAATGAAAAGTAAAATAGCACTGGAGGGGTTAAAAAAAATAAAAAATAATTTAACTCACCTTAATCCACTTGATAGCGCAGCCGGCATCTGCTTCTGTATTCTTTTCTTTAGGACCTGGCTAAAGGACCTTCGATGACGTCACTCCGGTCATCACATGGTACGTCACATGATCTTTTACCATGGTGAATCACCATGGTAAAAGATCATGTGACGTACCATGTGATGACCGGAGTGACGTCATCCCAGGTCCTTAAACTATAGTTAATGCTCTCCACAGGTCCTATACAGTAAAAGAGTCAGACGGAGATGCCGGGCATCGCGAGCAAGTGGATTAAGGTGAGTTAAATGATTTTTATTTTTTTTGAACCCCTCCAGCCCTGTTTTACTTAGCATTCTGTATTCAGAATGCTATTATTTTCCCTTATAACCATGTTATAAGGGAAAATAATAATGATCGGGTCTCCATCCCGATCGTCTCCTAGCAACCGTGCGTGAAAATCGCACCGCATCCGCACTTGCTTGCGGATGCTTGCGATTTTCACGCAACCCCATTCATTTCTATGGGGCCTGCGTTACGTGAAAAACGCACAAAGAGGAGCATGCTGCGATTTTCACGCAACGCAAAAGTGATGCGTGAAAATCACCGCTCGTGTGCACAGCCCCATAGAAATGAATGGGTCGGTATTCAGTGCGGGTGCAATGCGTTCACCTCCCGCATCGCATCCGCGCGGAATACTCGCTTGTGTGAAAGGGGCCTAAAGAAAAGAATAGGAGAACACATATACAACATAAACAGAAAATATGAAGGTCATCCATTATCGCGCCACTACAATGTAAAGCATGGGGGTAATTTTGCTGGGTCCCATTTCTGTGGGGTTGAAACAATACAGCCAAACAAGAGGGGAGGGGACTACATTAAGGAAATGTCCAAAAAAGAATCAAAATGGATATTCAACATGGACACCCTAATACCCAATGGTCTAAATGCGGAGATAGAACTGTTTGCTTTTGAATAAATGACTGGTGATGAATTCATGCAGGATCGGCAGGGAAGGGGTTAAAGCTCTGGAGAAGCGCATATAAAGAGGGAGCGTGAGCAGCCAGGTAACACTCCCTGAGGAAGAACAGCGTCTGTTCGAAACGCGTCGGAGAAAGAGATACCTGGTACTGGTGGTCATTGATGACCGCTGTAAGTGACGTCACTCACAAGCTCCAAGCGAGCGCTAACCACTCCTCTGCATACACCTCCACTTGCGGCAGCAGCGCTCCACCGGCCGGGGCACGAGGCAGCACGCCAAACCACATTACATCTGGATTGTTCCTGATTCTTAGCATCAAGAAAAACCGAGTACAGTAACAAAAGTAAAGAAGAAAATACCTCTATATCAAGTACGGGGACGCGGACAGAAGCACACAAATAGAAGCCTTCATTTCAGGTACACTGTTTAAAACCAGCTAAGTACCTGCATATTGATATACCTTCGTGTGCCAGACACTATATATCTGCAATACCTGTACACCAATACTTATCATAATATGTCCTTAAGCGCAGTATTATAATATATCACATTGTCTCCCCTGTGCGGCAGATTTTTGTGGTTCTGCCGCGATACCGCTGCTTCTACATATAGTATCCACTGAGCGCCACTGTAGCAACCCTTTATCTCCATGTATTAAGACATACTGATCTTCTGGATCTGGTAACCCTGTTTATCTGTTATTGATGGGGACAAATACTTGTTTTCTCTGCAGCACCGCAGCATGAAAAATAGGTAATTTATACTGTTTATTGAAATAAATGAGCATTTACTTCAATGGTCACCTTGATTCTCCACTGAGACCTCTTAGGAATGAACCAGATGAATTAAGGTTCTTGGCTGATAGACAAAGCTGGAGAATAAAAATAAAAAAGGGAAAATGTGCAAATGTCCCAGAGCCTCTTCCATCTAGGGGTCTCTACCACCAATTTCCCAGATGTGGTTTCCAGACTCTATGAGCTGCAAAACATAGAAGCCAGAACATGTTTCTCTATGTTTAGAGCTCCAGTGCCTCATCACTACTAAGTAGAAATATCCATTCAGATTTATTGCTATAGGAAGAGGAGGGGAAGTGGCTGCAGAACATCTCATGTACTAAATAAAACATGCAGACATCAGAGGACACTTGTGGTGCCCCTATACAGATTAGGTTATCGGCAGATGCTGTTGATGTTGATGGGATCTTCCAGAAATGATCAAATGTGAATTTGGAGCTCAAAGACGTTCTCTGGGCTACAGATATTAATTACCTATTTGGAGAACTTCTTTCATTTATCCACACATTACATGAACCGGTTACTGGGGAGGGGGTGTCTATAATATTTTTAGTCCTGGTCAGATAACCTATCTCATGGCAGTATGGCCGAAAACAGATTTTTTTTCTTCTATTCATATCTGTTATACAGCATGAATAAAAAAAAACTGTGTATTGTACAGGCAACTACTATCCTAAGGCTAAATTCACACATGGCAAATTTTTTACACACATTTCTGTAACTTCTCAATTCATCTGGTGGATTGTTGAAATCCACCCCAATCAGATCCATCACAGAAATGTATTCAACCTATCTGGCACGTGAACACGCCCTTAGTGCCGTCTGAAAAGTCCAGCGGAAGTCCTGATTCGGACAAGGCTCCCTCTCAGATGGTGCTGCCTAGGAAGTGCTCATTCTTAGAATTTTTTTAGAGGTGATGACTTATCCATTCACTAGAGATATTACAGTTGAATGATAGAAAGGGACGAAACAAGTGTAACTTCTGTACAATAAGAGAATTTGCCAGCGAATTAGCTCATTTTCAGATTTTTTAGGGAGAATCTTGTGCCTATTTATAAAGTCAATAGAAGCTTTTTCTCTTGTAACGTAACATATTAAACCAGACAGAAGAGGTCAGCAATAGTTTTCTTTGTTGTTCTGTATCATCACGGCAGAAACAGCGACTGGTCAGATCTGTGATTCCTTTGTTGGTCTATAGTCCTCATCTCTTTGTGGATGTCTGTACCTCTATGAACTGGTGATACCCACATTACACAAATGTCTGCAACTGGAAGAGCAATGGAAACCCTAAAAATGGGAGGGTGGCAGGAGCATAATGACAATAGACCCTACAGGGAGCCGATGCATAGTGGGTCGCTCTCCTAATTTATTTCCTGTTATCAATACTATAGAACCTATATAACATAACTGGGCAAACTAACATCAGATCTAAAAGTAAAGATAACCCTGTGAAAATGAACAGTGCCTCAAATATGGAAAGCATACAAAGCTTACTAAATATAGCATAAAAACAGATGTAAAATACAGCAGCAAATCACACACGTGGGAAAAGTGAGGGGTACACAATAAATGGCTACACTTCAGTCATGAATGCATAAAGTGTAGTATAAGGGTCTGGCTACAAGGTCACGTTTTTGCATGCATTTTGGAAACCAAATCCAGGAGTCAAATAAAAGTCTATCAAAGTCTGATCTTCACAACCCATTTGTGGAAGTATATCATGGCATGAACAAAGGAGATTTCTGAGCAGGGGCATAACGACCATAGCAGCAGACCATAAGACTGCTATGCGGCCCAGGGCAAGAGGGGGCCCAGTTGGGATCATCTCCTCTTCTACTGGGGGTGGAAACTTAATCATTACTCTACCCTCTAAAGCAGAGGTGGCCAACCTTACAGACACAAAGAGCCAGAAGAAAAAAACGTATGACTGCCAGGAGCCACAAGCTATGCATTTACACAAATATGCGTGCACACGACAGTATTACTGCAATTGAGTTATCAAACATTTAAAAGTGCATTTAAACCACCTTTCCTACCTGTAATGTAGACAGCTTTAGTGAGACTTCTAGCAATCTTTGTTTTTCACAATGTGTTTCAAGATTTCTCAGATGACTGCCCATGCACAGATGACACCCTCATGCTTAGATGACCTCCCATGCTCAGATGACCGCCCCATGCTCAGATGACACCCTCATGCTCAGATGACCGCCCATGCTCAGATGACTGCCCATGCTCAGATGACTGCCCATGCTCAGATGACTGCCCATGCTCAGATGACACCCTCATGCTCAGATGACCTCCCATGCTCAGATTGACCGCCCATGCTCAGATGATACCCTCATGCTCAGATCACACCCTCATGCTCAGATGACCGCCCATGCTCAGATGACTGCCCATGCTCAGGTGACTTACCTATGCTCAGAGGACCGCCCATGCTCAGATGACTGCCCTATGCTCAGATGACCGCCCATGCTCAGATGACACCCTTATGCTTAGGCTCAGGCTTATCCTACCTCTGCTGCTGCTGCTCTGAGGACTGTGGCACCCTCTCCACAGTGACCTGACGTGCACACCGTCAGTTCAGAGCACGGGCCTCCACGTATTAAGGGGGGGTGCACTTCGCCACCAATGACAATTAATCTTTAATACAGATACAGGAGGCGGGTGCCGGCAGAATCACATAGCCGACACCTGGCCTCTATGACGGTGCTGCGATGCCCGACAGTTAAGGGGTTAACTGCCGTGGATCTCAGCTACCTCTGATAAAGGTCGGGTGCGGGCTATATTATTCTGCAGCCAGCACCCGCCTCCTGTATTTGAATAAATGAGTGAGTTAACGTCATTGAGGGGAAGTGGCCACAGCCCCTCCTCTTCCCCTCTGTGTTCTCATTGGTGTCAGCGGCAGCAGTACAGGGGGGAGGGGGGGACTGCTTCTGTAACATCCTGGAGTATGTCACTAAACTCTTTCTCCCTGCTACAACATGTCAGGTGCATATGTATTGTCATCTTGTGTAGTCTAACATTGCATTTTCCATTATATGTATTTTCTATGCCCGTTTCATATATTATGCTGTAATTTCCATGTACACCAGCAGGTGGCAGCAATGTTTTTTAGTTCAGTTTAGCATAGCTAGACTGGAATAGTTCATTTCTAGTGTTTAGCTCCCCCTCTTCTAGGAGCAGAAGTGGGCTGGTCCCACGCCCTGCAGCAAGGGAGGGAAGAAACCAGTTAGATCCAGTGTGTACCAGCCACCCCGGCTAGAGGAAGGCTGTGTTAGCAGAGGGTGCCCAGAAACAGGGATCCCAACTTAGAATCCAGCCTCGGTTGAGGCCAAGATCACTCTTCCCAGCCTGAGCCATCAGCCTCAGCTGGTTGACAAGAAAAGCAGCCATCTCCAGCCTCCAGGAAGAAGCATTCCCTGTGAGCCAAGCTGTGAGTACAGATCCAGAGACCAGGAGAAGCCAAATTCCTTCTCAGCTAGTCAGGCCCATATCAAGCAGACTACAGACAGAGCAGAAGATAAATACCTACCAGATTCTCCAGTCATATAGTATAGGAGCAGAAGAGGCATTAACCCCTGCCATACATTGCCAATACCTGCTGGGACCTAAAGACTATTGCTGTACTCATATGGATTTATGCTGCACCCCTTCAGTAAAGACAAGTTGGATCATATTACCTGTCTGGATCTCATTCATTCCTCAATTACTCCTATTAACCACACTCATTTTATTGCAAGTGAGCCAGGATCCAGGAGTCCAGCCGTACTCAGGTAGGAGACACAGTTGACACTACACAGAGACATTATCCCCCTCTGGCATTCCTCACCTGGTACGTGAGTTATTACATCTTAAAGGGCGCTGTTACAGTACCTGCGCAAGCTGCAATTGGCGTCACGAACTAAAAACTATCAATAGTTAGCCTGCTCCCCTGCGAGCCGAATATGTAGAGGAGAGCGCGGTCCTCTGCGAGCCGCAAATGAAGGTGCGAGAAGCCGCATGCGGTTCGCGAGAGGTGGGTTGGCCACCCCTGCTCTAAAGGAACAACTTTTAGCAAATGAGGCAGTGGAAAAAATGGCCCAAGGGTCATTGAAAGGGGTTTAGGCGGAAACCCTTCTGTCCTGTGTGGGGGGCCTGGTTTGATCCTTGCTATGGGGCCCTCACTTCTCTATGTACACCACTGTTTCTGAGGACTTCAGAAGAAGAGGCTGGAAATAAAGATCAGGCTGGAAAAGGTTACAAAACCATCTCTAAAGAGTTTGAACATCACCAATCCACAGTCAGAGAGATTGTGTACAAAACGAGGAAATTCAATACCATTATTACACTTCTATCACCCAGGAATAGTCAACCAACAAATGTCATGCTAAGAGCAAGGTGTGTAATAGTCTGAGATGTCACAAAGGAACCCAAGGTAACCTCTAGGCAACTAAAGGCCTTTTTTTTTACATTATCTAGTGTTCATAAGCCCACCATCAGGACACTGAACAACAATGGTGTGCATGTTAAAACTGCAAGTAGAAATCTACTGCTCTTCTAAAAGAACATTGCGAACCTTCTGTAGTTTGCTAAAGATCACCTGGACAAGCCAGAATGCTATTGGAACAATGTTTTGTGGACGCTTGAGTCCAAAATAAAACATTTTGCTTTACATAAGAAGCATTATGTTTGGAGGAAGAAAAACGCTGCATTCCAGTATAAAAACCTCATTCCATCTATGAAACATGATGGTGGGACAATAAATTCTGAATAATAAAATAAACTGTACCACTACCACACTGAATCATTTGCCCAGGAGACCCTGCTCAACTGGTTCACAGATAATGAAAAAACAAAGGTGCCTACTGACCAGGATGCACTGCAGGAGCTGAAGAACCTGTGATGACATCATAGTCAGGTGATCTGTGCTAGATGAAGAGCTCAGTGGTGGAGAAGGACCTGCAATCATGTGCGGGAGGGGGCGGAGCTCAGCTGTGAAGAACTAGAGGAGAAGACACTGTGATGACTTCTGTGACATGAGGAGAGGTAAGTGAAGAGATAGATTCAGTGTGAGAGCCAGCTTAATGTTGGAAGTTGTATTTCTCCTCTCTCACACCACCTCCCTGCTTGGTTGAGGGAGTGATGTTATTTACATGGGGATTTATATAACAGGGGCTGAAGAGAAGGGTGTTATTTACATGTGAAGGGATTATTATTTTCATGGGACTGTATATTAGAGGGGCTGAAGGGAGGGGAGTGATGTTATTTACATGGGACTGTATATTAGAGGGGCTGAATGGGGGGGAGTGATGTTATTTACATGGGACTGTATATTGGAGGGGCTGAAAGGAGGGGAGTGATGTTATTTACATGGGACTGTATATTAGAGGGGCTGAATGGGGGGGAGTGATGTTATTTACATGGGACTGTATATTGGAGGGGCTGAAAGGAGGGGAGTGATGTTATTTAGGCTACACACACAAATGTGAAAAAATAGCCGTGTGACAGCAGTTTAAGTAGCGTACATCACATAGCCATTTTATAACCAATCAGAGTCTATGTGCCTATTCACACTGCTGTTTTTTAGCGGCCGACAAAAAAAATAGGACACGTCCTATTTTTGGCGGTGAAATCAATGCTGTGGGCCACATTATTAATGCTGGGGGCCACTATGGGGAACATTATTAATGCTAGGGGCCAATATGGGGAACATTATTATTTCTGGGTGCCACTATGGGGGACATTGTTTATGCTAGGGGCCAATATGGGGACATTATTAATGCTAGAGGCCACTATGGGGAACATTATTAATGCTGGGGCCACTATGGGGAACATAATTAATGCTGGAGCCACTATGGGGGATATTATTAATGCTGGGGACTACTATGGGGAACAGTATTAATGCTGGGGGCCAATATGGGAACATAATTAATTCTGGGGGCCACCATTGGCATCATTATTAATGCTGGGGGCCACTATGGGGGATATTATTAATGCTGGGGCCACTATTGGGGACATTATTAATGCTGGGGGCCACGATGGGGAACATTATTAATGCTGGGGCCACTATGGGGAACATTATTAATGCTGGGGCCACTATGGGGGATATTATTAATGCTGGGGACTACTATGGGGAACAGTATTAATGCTGGGGGCCAATATGGGGAACATAATTAATTCTCGGGGCCACCATTGGTATCATTATTAATGTTGGGGGCCACTATGGGGGATATTATTAATGCTGGGGGCCACTATTGGGGACATTATTAATGCTGGGGGCCACGATGGGGAACATTATTAATGCTGGGGGCCACTTTGGGGAACATTATTAATGCTGGGGCCACTATGGGGGATATTATTAATGCTGGGGACTACAATGGGGAACATTATTAATGCTGGGGGCTAATGGGGGATATTATTAATGCTGGGGACAACTATGGGGAACAGTATTAATGCTGGGGGCCAATATGGGGAACACAATTAATTCTGGGGGCCACCATTGGCATCATTATTAATGTTGGGGGCCACTATGGGGGATATTATTAATGCTGGGGGCCACTATTGGGGACATTATTAATGCTGGGGGCCACGATGGGGAACATTATTAATGCTGGGGCCACTATGGGGGATATTATTAATGCTGGGGACTGCAATGGGGAACATTATTAATGTTGGGGCCAATATGGGGAACATTATTAATGCTAGGTGCTAATGGGGGATATTATTAATGCTGGGGACTACTATGGGGAACATTATCAATGCTGGGGGCCAATATGGGGAACATTATTAATGCTAGGGGCCACTATCGGCAACATTAATTATGCTGGGGGCCACTATGGGGGACAATATTAATGCTGGGGCCATTATGGGAACATTATTAATGCAGGGGGCCAATATGGGGAACATTATTAATGCTGGGGGCCACTATTGGTAACATTATTAATGCTGGGGGCCACTGTTGGCAACATTATTAATGCTGGGGGCCACTATGGGGTTAATTATTAATGCTGGGGGCCACTATTGGAGACAATATTAATGCTGGGGGCCACTATTGGTAACATTATTAATGCTGGGGGCCACTATTGGCAACATTATTAATGCTGGGGGCCACTATGGGGTTAATTATTAATGCTGGGGGCCACTATTGGAGACATTATTAATGCTGGGGGCCACTATGAGGAACATTATTAATGCTGGGGCCACTTTAGGGAACATTATTAATGCTGGGGCCACTATGGGGGATATTATTAATGCTGGGGACTACTATGGGAAACATTATTAATTCTGGGGCCAATATGAGAAACATTATTAATGCTGGGGACTACTATGGGGAACATTATCAATGCTGAGGGCCAATATGGGAAACATTATTAATGCTGGGGGCCACTATCGGCAACATTATTAATGCTGGGGACCACTATGGGGGACAATATTAATGCTGGGGGCCACTATGGGGAACATTATTAATGCTGGGGGCCACTATTGGCAACATTATTAATGCTGGGGGCCACTATAGGGTTAATTATTAATGCTGGGGACTACTATGGGGAACATTATTAATGCTGGGGCCAATATGGAAAACATTATTAATGCTGGGGGCCACTATGAGGGACATTATTAATGCTGGGGCCACTATAGGCAACATTACTATTGCTGGTGGCCACTATGGGCAACATTATTATTGCTGGGGGCAAATATAGGTAACATTATTAATGCTGGGGGCCTCTATGGGGAACATTATTAATGATGGGGGCCACTATGGGAAACACTATTAATGATGGGGGCCACATATGGGGTATATTATTAATGCTGGGGGCCACTATGGGGGACATTACTACTGCTGGGGGCCACTATGTGGAAAATTATTAATGCTAGAGGCCACTATGGGGAACATTATTAATGCTGGGGCCACTATGGGGGATATTATTAATGCTGGGGACTACTATGGGGAACATTATCAATGCTAAGGGCCAATATGGGAAACATTATTAATGCTGGGGGCCACTATCGGCAACATTATTAATGCTGGGGACCACTATGGGGGACAATATTAATGCTGGGGGCCACTATGGGGGACAATATTAATGCTGGGGGCCACTATGGGGAACATTATTAATGCTGGGGGCCACTATTGGAGACATTATTAATGCTGGGGGCCACTATTGGTAACATTATTAATGCTGGGGGCCACTATTGGCAACATTATTAATGCTGGGGGCCACTATGGGGTTAATTATTAATGCTAGGGGCCACTATTGGAGACATTATTAATGCTGGGGGCCACTATGAGGAACATTATTAATGCTGGGGCCACTTTAGGGAACATTATTAATGCTGGGGCCACTATGGGGGATATTATTAATGCTGGGGACTACTATGGGAAACATTATTAATTCTGGGGCCAATATGAGAAACATTATTAATGCTGGGGACTACTATGGGGAACATTATCAATGCTAAGGGCCAATATGGGAAACATTATTAATGCTGGGGGCCACTATCGGCAACATTATTAATGCTGGAGACCACTATGGGGGACAATATTAATGCTGGGGGCCACTATGGGGAACATTATTAATGCTGGGGGCCACTATTGGCAACATTATTAATGCTGGGGGCCACTATAGGGTTAATTATTAATGCTGGGGACTACTATGGGGAACATTATTAATGCTGGGGCCAATATGGAAAACATTATTAATGCTGGGGGCCACTATGAGGGACATTATTAATGCTGGGGCCACTATAGGCAACATTACTATTGCTGGGGGCCACTATGGGCAACATTATTATTGCTGGGGGCAAATATAGGTAACATTATTAATGCTGGGGGCCACTATGGGAAACACTATTAATGATAGGGGCCACATATGGGGTATATTATTAATGCTGGGGGCCACTATGGGGGACATTACTACTGCTGGGGGCCACTATGTGGAAAATTATTAATGCTAGAGGCCACTATGGGGAACATTATTAATGCTGGGGCCACTATGGGGGATATTATTAATGCTGGGGACTACTATGGGGAACATTATCAATGCTGAGGGCCACTATCGGCAACATTATTAATGCTGGGGACCACTATGGGGGAAAATATTAATGCTGGGGGCCACTATGGGGAACATTATTAATGCTGGGGGCCACTATTGGCAACATTATTAATGCTGGGGGCCACTATAGGGTTAATTATTAATGCTGAGGACTACTATGGGGAACATTATTAATGCTGGGGCCAATATGGAAAACATTATTAATGCTGGGGGCCACTATGAGGGACATTATTAATGCTGGGGCCACTATAGGCAACATTACTATTGCTGGGGGCCACTATGGGCAACATTATTATTGCTGGGGGCCAATATAGGTAACATTATTAATGCTGGGGGCCTCTATGGGGAACATTATTAATGATGGGGGCCACTATGGGAAACACAATAATGATGGGGGCCACATATGGGGTATATTATTAATGTTGGGGGCCACTATGGGGGACATTACTACTGCTGGGGGCCACTATGTGGAAAATTATTAATGCTAGAGGCCACTATGGGGAACATTATTAATGCTGGGGCCACTATGGGGGATATTATTAATGCTGGGGACTACTATGGGGAACATTATCAATGCTGAGGGCCAATATGGGAAACATTATTAATGCTGGGGGCCACTATCGGCAACATTATTAATGCTGGGGACCACTATGGGGGACAATATTAATGCTGGGGGCCACTATGGGGAACATTATTAATGCTGGGGGCCACTATTGGCAACATTATTAATGCTGGGGGCCACTATTGGCAATATTATTAATGCTGGGGGCCACTATAGGGTTAATTATTAATGCTGGGGACTACTATGGGGAACATTATTAATGCTGGGGCCAATATGGAAAACATTATTAATGCTGGGGGCCACTATGAGGGACATTATTAATGCTGGGGCCACTATAGGCAACATTACTATTGCTGGGGGCCACTATGGGCAACATTATTATTGCTGGGGGCCAATATAGGTAACATTATTAATGCTGGGGGCCTCTATGGGGAACATTATTAATGATGGGGGCCACTATGGGAAACACTATTAATGATGGGGGCCACATATGGGGTATATTATTAATGCTGGGGGCCACTATGGGGGACATTACTACTGCTGGGGGCCACTATGTGGAAAATTATTAATGCTAGAGGCCACTATGGGGAACATTATTAATGCTGGGGCCACTATGGGGGATATTATTAATGTTGGGGACTACTATGGGGAACATTATTAATGTTGTGGACACTATGGGGGATAATATTAATGCTGGGGACTACTATGGGGAACAGTATTAATGCTGGGGGCCAAAATGGGGAACATTATTAATTCTGGGGGCCACCATTGGCATCATTATTATTGCTGGGGGCCACTATTGGGGACATTATTAATGCTGGGGGCCACGATGGGGAACATTATTAATGCTGGGGCCACTATGGGCAATATTATTAATTCTGGGGGCCAATATAGGGAACATTATTAACCACCTCCGGACCGCCTAACGCAGGATCGCGTTCCGGAGGTGGCAGCCCTGCGCACAGTCACGCATATACGCGTCATCTCGCGAGACGCGAGATTTCCTGTGAACGCGCGCACACAGGCGCGCGCGCTCACAGGAACGGAAGGTAAGAGAGTTGATCTCCAGCCTGCCAGCGGCGATCGTTCGCTGGCAGGCTGGAGATGTGTTTTTTTTAACCCCTAACAGGTATATTAGACGCTGTTTTGATAACAGCGTCTAATATACCTGCTACCTGGTCCTCTGGTGGTCCCCTTTGTTTGGATCGACCACCAGAGGACACAGGTAGCTCAGTAAAGTAGCACCAAGCACCACTACACTACACTACACCCCCCCCATCACTTATTAACCCCTTATTAGCCCCTGATCACCCCTAATCACCCCTGATCCCCCCTTATAGACTCCCTGATCACCCCCCTGTCATTGATTACCCCCCTGTCATTGATCAACCCCCTGTAAAGCTCCATTCAGACGTCCGCATGATTTTTACGGATCCACTGATAGATGGATCGGATCCGCAAAACGCATCCGGACGTCTGAATGAAGCCTTACAGGGGCATGATCAATGACTGTGGTGATCACCCCATATAGACTCCCTGATCACCCCCCTGTCATTGATTACCCCCCTGTCATTGATTACCCCCCTGTAAAGCTCCATTCAGATGTCCGCATGATTTTTACGGATGCACTGATACATGGATCGGATCCGCAAAACGCATCCGGTCGTCTGAATGAAGCCTTACAGGGGCATGATCAATGACTGTGGTGATCACCCCCCTGTCATTGATTACCCCCCTGTAAAGCTCCATTCAGATGTCCGCATGATTTTTACAGATGCACTGATAGATGGATCGGATCCGCAAAACGCATCCGGACGTCTGAATGAAGCCTTACAGGGGCATGATCAATGACTGTGGTGATCACCCCATATAGACTCCCTGATCACCCCCCTGTCATTGATTACCCCCCTGTCATTGATTACCCCCCTGTAAAGCTCCATTCAGATGTCCGCATGATTTTTACGGATGCACTGATAGATGGATCGGATCCGCAAAACGCATCCGGACGTCTGAATGAAGCCTTACAGGGGCATGATCAATGACTGTGGTGATCACCCCATATAGACTCCCTGATCACCCCCCTGTAAAGCTCCATTCAGATGTCCGCATGATTTTTACGGATGCACTGATACATGGATCGGATCCGCAAAACGCATCCGGTCGTCTGAATGAAGCCTTACAGGGGCATGATCAATGACTGTGGTGATCACCCCCCTGTCATTGATTACCCCCCTGTAAAGCTCCATTCAGATGTCCGCATGATTTTTACGGATGCACTGATAGATGGATCCGATCCGCAAAACGCATCCGGACGTCTGAATGAAGCCTTACAGGGGCATGATCAATGACTGTGGTGATCACCCCATATAGACTCCCTGATCACCCCCCTGTCATTGATCACCCCCCTGTCATTGATTACCCCCCTGTAAAGCTCCATTCAGATGTCCGCATGATTTTTACGGATGCACTGATAGATGGATCGGATCCGCAAAACGCATCCGGACGTCTGAATGAAGCCTTACAGGGGCATGATCAATGACTGTGGTGATCACCCCATATAGACTCCCTGATCACCCCCCTGTCATTGATCACCCCCCTGTCATTGATTACCCCCCTGTAAAGCTCCATTCAGATGTCCGCATGATTTTTACGGATGCACTGATAGATGGATCGGATCCGCAAAACGCATCCGGACGTCTGAATGAAGCCTTACACGGGCGTGATCAATGACTGTGGTTATCACCCCATATAGACTCCCTGATCACCCCCCTGTCATTGATCACCCCCCTGTCATTGATCACCCCCCTGTCATTGATCACCCCCCTGTCATTGATCACCCCCCTGTCATTTATCACCCCCCTGTCATTTAGCACCCCTCTGTAAGGCTCCATTCAGATATTTTTTTGGCCCAAGTTAGCAGAATTTTATTTATTTTTTCTTACAAAGTCTCATATTCCACTAACTTGTGTCAAAAAATAAAATCTCACATGAACTCACCATACCCCTCACGGAATCCAAATGCGTAAAATTTTTTAGACATTTATATTCCAGACTTCTTCTCACGCTTTAGGGCCCCTAGAATGCCAGGGCAGTATAAATACCCCACATGTGACCCCATTTCGGAAAGAAGACACCCCCAGGTATTCCGTGAGGGGCATATTGAGTCCATGAAAGATTGAAATTTTTGTCCCAAGTTAGCGGAACGGGAGACTTTGTGAGAAAAAAATTAAAAATATCAATTTCCGCTAACTTGTGCCAAAAAAAAAAAATTTCTATGAACTCGCCATGCCCCTCATTGAATACCTTGGGGTGTCTTCTTTCCAAAATGGGGTCACATGTGGGGTATTTATACTGCCCTGGCATTCTAGGGACCCCAAAGCGTGAGAAGAAGTCTGGTATCCAAATGTCTAAAAATGCCCTCCTAAAAGGAATTTGGGCACCTTTGCGCATCTAGGCTGCAAAAAAGTGTCACACATCTGGTATCGCCGTACTCAGGAGAAGTTGGGGAATGTGTTTTGGGGTGTCATTTTACATATACCCATGCTGGGTGAGAGAAATATCTTGGTCAAATGCCAACTTTGTATAAAAAAATGGGAAAAGTTGTCTTTTGCCAAGATATTTCTCTCACCCAGCATGGGTATATGTAAAATGACACCCCAAAACACATTCCCCAACTTCTCCTGAATACGGCGATACCACATGTGTGACACTTTTTTGCAGCCTAGGTGGGCAAAGGGGCCCATATTCCAAAGAGCACCTTTAGGATTTCACAGGTCATTTACCTACTTACCACACATTAGGGCCCCTGGAAAATGCCAGGGCAGTATAACTACCCCACAAGTGACCCCATTTTGGAAAGAAGACACCCCAAGGTATTCCGTGAGGGGCATGGCGAGTTCCTAGAATTTTTTATTTTTTGTCACAAGTTAGTGGAAAATGCTTATTTTTTTTTTTTTTTTTTTTCATACAAAGTCTCATATTCCACTAACTTGTGACAAAAAATAAAAACTTCCATGAACTCACTTTGCCCATCAGCGAATACCTTGGGGTCTCTTCTTTCCAAAATGGGGTCACTTGTGGGGTAGTTATACTGCCCTGGCATTCTAGGGGCCCAAATGTGTGGTAAGGAGTTTGAAATCAAATTCTGTAAAAAATGACCTGTGAAATCCGAAAGGTGCTCTTTTGAATATGGGCCCCTTTGCCCACCTCGGCTGCAAAAAAGTGTCACACATCTGGTATCTCCGTAATCGGGAGAAGTTGGGGAATGTGTTTTGGGGTGTCATTTTACATATACCCCTGCTGGGTGAGAGAAATATCTTGGCAAAAGACAACTTTTCCCATTTTTTTATACAAAGTTGGCATTTGACCAAGATATTTATCTCACCCAGCATGGGTATATGTAAAAAGACACCCCAAAACACATTCCTCAACTTCTCCTGAATACAGAGATACCAGATGTGTGACACTTTTTTGCAGCCTAGGTAGGCAAAGGGGCCCACATTCCAAAGAGCACCTTTCGGATTTCACAGGTCATTTACCTACTTACCACACATTTGGGCCCCTAGAATGCCAGGGCAGTATAACTACCCCACAAGTGACCCCATTTTGGAAAGAAGAGACCCCAAGGTATTCGCTGATGGGCATAGTGAGTTCATGGAAGTTTTTATTTTTTGTCACAAGTTTGTGGAATATGAGACTTTGTATGAAAAAAAAAAAAAAAAAAAAAATCATCATTTTCCACTAACTTGTGACAAAAAATAAAAAATTCTAGGAACTCGCCATGCCCCTCACGGAATACCTTGGGGTGTCTTCTTTCCAAAATGGGGTCACTTGTGGGGTAGTTATACTGCCCTGGTATTCTAGGGGCCCAAATGTGTGGTAAGGAGTTTGAAATCAAATTCAGGAAAAAATGAGGAGTGAAATCCGAAAGGTGCTCTTTGGAATATGGGCCCCTTTGCCCACCTAGGCTGCAAAAAAGTGTCACACATCTGGTATCCCCGTACTCAGGAGAAGTTGAGGAATGTGTTTTGGGGTGTCTTTTTACATATACCCATGCTGGGTGAGATAAATATCTTGGTCAAATGCCAACTTTGTATAAAAAAATGGGAAAAGTTGTCTTTTGCCAAGATATTTCTCTCACCCAGCATGGGTATATATAAAATGACACCCCAAAACACATTCCCCACCTTCTCCTGAGTACGGAGATACCAGATGTGTGACACTTTTTTGCAGCCTAGGTGGGCAAAGGGGCCCATATTCCAAAGAGCACCTTTCGGATTTCACAGGTCATTTTTTACAGAATTTGATTTCAAACTCCTTACCACACATTTGGGCCCCTAGAATGCCAGGGCAGTATAACTACCCCACAAGTGACCCCATTTTGGAAAGAAGAGACCCCAAGGTATTCGCTGATGGGCATAGTGAGTTCATAGAAGTTTTTATTTTTTGTCACAAGTTAGTGGAATATGAGACTTTGTAAGAAAAAAAAAAAAAAAAAAAAATCATCATTTTCCGCTAACTTGTGACAAAAAATAAAAAGTTCTATGAACTCACTATGCCCATCAGCGAATACCTTAGGGTGTGTACTTTCAGAAATGGGGTCATTTGTGGGGTGTTTGTACTGTCTGGGCATTGTAGAACCTCAGGAAACATGACAGGTGCTCAGAAAGTCAGAGCTGCTTCAAAAAGCGGAAATTCACATTTTTGTACCATAGTTTGTAAACGCTATAACTTTTACCCAAACCATTTTTTTTTTACCCAAACATTTTTTTTTTATCAAAGACATGTAGAACTATAAATTTAGAGCAAAATTTCTATATGGATGTCGTTTTTTTTGCAAAATTTTACAACTGAAAGTGAAAAATGTCATTTTTTTGCAAAAAAAATCGTTAAATTTCGATTAATAACAAAAAAAGTAAAAATGTCAGCAGCAATGAAATACCACCAAATGAAAGCTCTATTAGTGAGAAGAAAAGGAGGTAAAATTCATTTGGGTGGTAAGTTGCATGACCGAGCAATAAACGGTGAAAGTAGTGTAGGTCAGAAGTGTAAAAAGTGGCCTGGTCTTTCAGGGTGTTTAAGCACTGGGGGCTGAGGTGGTTAATACCTGGGGCCACTATGGGGAACATTATTAATGCTGGGGGGGCACTATGGGGAACATTATTAATGCTGGGGGCCACTATGCGGAACATTATTAATGCTGGGGCCACTATGGGCAACATTATTAATTATGCGGGCCATTATAGGGAACATTATTAATTCTGGGGGCCATTATAGGGAACATTATTAATGCTGGGGGCCACTATAGGGTTAATTATTAATTCTGGGGGCCACTATTGGGGACATTATTAATGCTGGGGCCACTATGGGGGATGTTATTAATGCTGGGGACTACTATGGGGAACATTATTAATGCTGGGGCCAATATGGAAAACATTATTAATGCTGGGGGCCACTATGAGGGACATTATTAATGCTGGGGCCACTATAGGCAACATTACTATTGCTGGGGGCCACTATGGGGAACATTATTAATTCTGGGGCCACTATGGGCAACATTATTATTGCTGGGGGCCAATATAGGTAACATTATTAATGCTGGGGGCCTCTATGGGGAACATTATTAATGATGGGGGCCACTATGGGAAGCACTATTAATGATGGGGGCCACATATGGGGTATATTATTAATGCTGGGGGCCACTATGGGGGACATTACTACTGCTGGGGGCCACTATGTGGAAAATTATTAATGCTAGAGGCCACTATGGGGAACATTATTAATGCTGGGGCCACTATGGGGAACATTATGAATGCTGGGGCCACTATGGGGGATATTATTAATGCTGGGGACTACTATGGGGAACATTATTAATGTTGTGGACACTATGGGGGATAATATTAATGCTGGGGACTACTATGGGGAACAGTATTAATGCTGGGGGCCAAAATGGGGAACATTATTAATTCTGGGGGCCACCATTGGCATCATTATTATTGCTGGGGGCCACTATTGCGGACATTATTAATGCTGGGGGCCACGATGGGGAACATTAATAATGCTGGGGCCACTATGGGCAATATTATTAATTCTGGGGGCCAATATAGGGAACATTATTAATGCCTGGGGCCACTATGGGGAACATTATTAATGCTGGGGGCCACTATGGGGAACATTATTAATGCTGGGGGCCACTATGCGGGAATGGTTCGTCCTGGAGATCTGGAGATGGCTGCTTGCTGGTCACCAGTTGAGGCTGAAGGGCTCAGACTGGGAAGGGTGATCTTTGGTCTCAGCCGAGACTAGATTCTGGCCTGGATCCCTATTTCTGGGAGCTCCTACCAGCACAGCCTTCCCCTAGCTGGGGTGGCTGGCACACTAACTCTAACTTCCTTTCCTCCCCATGAGGCAGGATGTGGGAAAATTCCATACCTCCTCAAAGAGGGGGGAGCTAAACTGGAATGTACTATTCCAGTCTAGATATGCTAAACTGAACTAAAGCCCTGCTAAACACATTGCTGCCACCTGCTGGTGTACATGGAAATTACAGCAAATTACAGGCTTAGAATATGCACATTTGTGAGAATGTGATGTTAAATTACACAGGATGACAATGCAGATACACTTAACAGGTTGTAGCGGGGCAAAAGAGTTTCGTAACATAACTCTGGGATGTTACATATCAGGGTACATTATACAGGGGTAATATAACTAAGGACCCCTGTATAATGTCCCCTGATAGCACTAAGTCCTCCTCAGTTATATTACCCTTGTATAATGTACCCTGATACCCTTTAGTTATAATATTACCCATAATGTCCCCTGATACCCCTCAGTTATATAACTGAGGGTAATCGGGGTACATTATACAGGGGGTAATATAACCAAGGGGTATAAGGGTACATTATACAGGGGGTAATATAACTTATATTACCACTGTATAATGCCGGATAGGCCTCCTGAGTAACTTATATTACCCTTGAATAATTATGTACCCGGATACCCCTTAGTTATATGATCCCGGCGGGGTTATATAACTAAGGGGTATCAGGGTACATTATTATACAGGGGTAATATAACTCAGGGGGCCTATCAGGCATTATACGGTGGTAATATAGCTTACATTACCCCTGTATAATGTCCCATGATAGCCCTCCTCAGTTATATTACCCTTGTATAATGTACCCTGATACCCCTCAGTTATATTACCCCTGTGTAATGTACCCTGATATCCTAATGTACCCTGATATCCCTTAGTTATCATAATGGTATCATCTTATGTGAAATAATGGTATCATCTTATGTGAAACAGAGGTCTTTTGGCCCCCTAAGGCACCAGTGCCCAGGTGGGACTGCTACCTTTGTACCTCATATAGCTGCTTCTGTGAACTTCATTGTATTGACTGATTATTGTTTTCGGCAAAATGTTCTTTCTGTTTTTTGACAGACTATGTACCTGTATGGAGCTGTGTCACAGGCTTCCCTATATTTTAGATAAATAAATGTATCCTCTGCAGGACATCTTAAAGGGGTAGTTCACCCCTGGGAGGGTTTCAGGCAGACCACCTAACCTGTCCAGACCTACGAAGTGAATTATACTTACCTGTTCCCCTCCTTAGGGTGCCCCCTCCTTTGCTCCATTGTAGTGTACGGGAACTGTAATACCCGTCACTACCAAAGTGTCACTTGGTGTGCTGTCGTCCCTCCTAATTATGGAGAAGTTGTTATATGTCAGTTTTATAAATTGTCATGTAATGTAATGTTATGTATTTCCCTGTTACTGTGAAACTTGCATGTACAGGCATGCAGGGGTGTCATTCCAGCTTCTAGTCGCTAGAGGGAGCTAGGGAGCCCTAGTTTATATAAGGCCCAGTCAGGGAAGTAGAAGGCAGACGGAGTCTAGTGTCTGTAAGCTACAGTTGGAGATTAGACAATGTCTGAGACAAGTCCAGGCCTGAAGCCTGCTGTCCAGGAGAAGATTCCCTCCTGAATTCCCATATGCAGAAACAGGAATATCTTAGCTAAAGAGCCCGAGGAAGCAGCTGAGAGAGACAGAGGCAGAGTGCAGAGAAGCAAGAGGTACTAAAAATAACAGAGGAGGTACTTTCTAAAGCTATAGCCAAGGATATAAAGCCAGAACTAGGTTATTGGGCCTTGGTGAAGAATTGCTATATTCCAGGATCAGACAGAAATAGAGTGCAAGCTCCTTTACTGCAAGTCCTGTGTTCAACACTCTGTAATCACCTTGCTAAATCTGTAATTGCCTGCATCAACCGTATTGCAAAATCGACTGTATGCCAAGGAACTGCGATTCCAATATTGTCTCTGCATGAAAACTACTAAAGTTGGAGTTCTGTTTTAATACCACGTGTTCCTCAATTTATTCCTGCTATCCGCAAACGGCGTGCCACCGTTTAATTGGCACTGGCGTCACGAACAATTTCTACCATCACCTGCCTATGCAGAGAGTCAGCCGTCTCAGGTTAGTGTCATTGCACTACTACACCCAGAAACTCTATTACACACAACTTGAGTACGCTGCACCTCTCTTTTGGCGTCACGAACAGGATTCGCACGCTTTCCAGTGCAAGAAGCGTGAACTTTGTGCCTTATACAGTTGCCCTGTGACCAAAGTGACAATTTGCCCGTTTTATTCAAGTGGACTTTGTGGACTGAAAATCATACCCAAAGTGTACCAAAAACCTCTAAAAAGCGCTGTGCAGTATTGCGCTATCCAGAGGAAGAAAATCGCCGCATTGGAGTGTGGTTTTGTGGACTTTTTACAATCCTGCTTGCTGTCAGTGAACAGACAGCGTTTCTTGCTAAAGATGGCCGCTGGGCTTGCTGAATTTACTGCTGCGTCATCTTCATCCCGAAAAGGCGGGAAAAATTGGCGCCTTTCTGAGGAAAAAGCGGGAAGGAGTTCAAGGCCAGGCGCCACTGCTTATCTGGACATTTGCATGTCTGCCAGCGTGGACACCGCCTTCCATATACTGGAATACCTGGGGAGCGGCCTCCCAGTGCAATGGGAGGAGCTGGCTGCTTTAATTGATGTGACCCTATCGCTCTCCTCAGAAGGATCGAGCATGTTGAAAAGTGAGCATCATTGTGCTGCAATGTCGACGCCTGAAATACCGCAAGTGCCTGATGTTGGTGTAGAGCCAGAGGAGGCTCCACCGGCCTACGCTCCGGGACCGGAGCAACCCGCCTGCCGCCCAAGGGAGAAAGAACCCGAGCCCTACTATGGCTCGTGGAGAGACTTTTTCCAACCATCTTTCAAATGGTCCTCCCTGATGGCGGAGATCCGAGAGGCCGCTATAAAGCGGAATACAAAGACCAAAATCCTCTATGAGGAACTAACTAAGACAATACATGAGAAGCATACGTACACCCAACCCCGCCTGGAAAGGAGAAAGGGAGTGGTGCTGTCATTTGACAAATCCCGTGGCTACGGGTTCATCCAAGACTATCTTACTGGCAGAGACCTCTATGTGAATCGAAGGTCTGTCAAAAGAGACTACCTCCCTTCTTACCAGCATAGCCTCCGCGAGGGAGAGGAAGTGGAATACACCCCTGCCGAGAGCCTGCGAGGCCCTTATGCCACTGCCGTGACCCGTCCCAAACGAGCGCCTGAGGACTGGGAGGCAGAAGAAGGAGAAGACTACTCTGGCTGCGAGCGGGAACCTGAACGCTCTCCAGAGCCGGCCCATCACGCCTTTCAGGAGCGGAGCTCCTTCATTGGGCCTGACGTCTTCTGGCAGCCAACCGTGTTGGAGAAATGGGTGAGCCCCTATCCTTCCCCCGAGCTGCCTCGTCGGGAGAAGACCATATCAGAGCTGGAACAGTTAAAAGGACTTCAAAATACCTTTAAGAACATCCGGGTGGGTCGGAGACCAGACGCATCGCCAGAATCTGCAGAGGCCGAGTCCGCACCATCGGTGACTGTACCTGCGCCGGCGGCGCCAGCAGATGACAGCGACTCCGACACAGAGAGCATCGGTGAGCAGATTATCCGGCTGGAGGAGAAGTTGCGGGAGCTGCGCAAGATCGCGACTGCCAGGATCCAGACGCCGCCAAAGAAGGACGAGGTAAGGGTGCCTGTCTCCACCCGCAGACCACCTTCTGTTGCCACCGCTCCGTCAGTGCCCCAGACCGGACCCGCGATTGCTGTAAACTGTTGCACACAGCGCACCGGACCGCTTGCGGCGGCGGTACCCAGCACATTGCACCCTGCAGTGATCATGCCAGGACCGGCACGGTCCACAAGAGGGTTCACCCCTAGGCCTATGGGGCCAATACCTATTAGGGGCCCCTTTACCCTACAGCTGCCCCCTGACACTGTTATGTGGGCACACCCTCCTGTAGAAGAATACTACAGACGATACCTGCCAGCGGAGCCAAGTGGTTATGATATGCCACTGTAATCAGCCTGCTAGGCCTTTGATTTATTTCACTGCAGAAGTTTGATGTTAACCCTTCCAGGACAGGAGTCCTATGTTTCTGGTCCTTTGTTGCGGCTGCCAGTTTGTCCACGGCTCAGTGGTAAGTGTTGACCACTGAAATCACAAAGTCAGCAAGGCCACGTTTGTTTCCAGGACCTCCTGCCTGCTTTTGCTACCCCACGCCAAGTTGTGCCTGTTCCTTTAGTTGCACCTTTTACCCTTCACCCCCTTTTCAGGTTGATCAGGGGTATTACAGCACTTGTCTTTGCTGTCCTTTTATTGTGCAACTTCATACTAAGGAACCGTGCCCGGAGACAGACTCAAAAGTACCTGAGCCTCTGAGATTCTTACTCTTTTAAAAGTATTGTGCCCAGGGATGGACTCCACTGCATGAGAGCCTCTGTGATTTAATAAGAAATAACCTGGGTACGGACTCATGTTTGTTCTTTGAGCCTCCAAGAACTTTTATACTGTTTTATCCATTTTGCTGTTCTATCATGGACTTATTCATTGTCATGGACTATCCTGGTTATAATGTTACGCTGTGCCAGGTTAGCGCCCCCGTTCCATTCATTATCCTGAGAGAAGAGAACGACGCCCCTTGTCACTACCCTTCACTTTTGCCAATTGGACCTGATGTAAATGTAAATGCAGATGAATTACATGTATGTATGCCTGCATGTCTCTATTTTCTATTTCAGGTAGAGATTCCAGTTGGGCGACCCATGATGGAGTACGAGGTCGTACTCAGCTTAAAGCAGTGGGGTATGTAGTGTACGGGAACTGTAATACCCGTCACTACCAAAGTGTCACTTGGTGTGCTGTCGTCCCTCCTAATTATGGAGAAGTTGTTATATGTCAGTTTTATAAATTGTCATGTAATGTAATGTTATGTATTTCCCTGTTACTGTGAAACTTGCATGTACAGGCATGCAGGGGTGTCATTCCAGCTTCTAGTCGCTAGAGGGAGCTAGGGAGCCCTAGTTTATATAAGGCCCAGTCAGGGAAGTAGAAGGGAGACGGAGTCTAGTGTCTGCAAGCTACAGTTGGAGATTAGACAATGTCAGAGACAAGTCCAGGCCTGAAGCCTGCTGTCCAGGAGAAGATTCCCTCCTGAATTCCCATATGCAGAAACAGGAATATCTTAGCTAAAGAGCCCGAGGAAGCAGCTGAGAGAGAAAGAGGCAGAGTGCAGAGAAGCAAGAGGTACTAAAAATAACAGAGGAGGTACTTTCTAAAGCTATAGCCAAGGATGTAAAGCCAGAACTAGGTTATTGGGCCTTGGTGAAGAATTGCTATATTCCAGGATCAGACAGAAATAGAGTGCAAGCTCCTTTACTGCAAGTCCTGTGTTCAACACTCTGTAATCACCTTGCTAAATCTGTAATTGCCTGCATCAACCGTATTGCAAAATCGACTGTTTGCCAAGGAACTGCGATTCCAATATTGTCTCTGCATGAAAACTACTAAAGTTGGAGTTCTGTTTTAATACCACGTGTTCCTCAATTTATTCCTGCTATCCGCAAACGGCGTGCCACCGTTTAATTGGCACTGGCGTCACGAACAATTTCTACCATCACCTGCCTATGCAGAGAGTCAGCCGTCTCAGGTTAGTGTCATTGCACTACTACACCCAGAAACTCTATTACACACAACTTGAGTACGCTGCACCATCACGTGGTGCAGCTCTCTGGTCTAACCTCATCAACATCTGGTTTGACGCTGGTCACATGGCCGCTGCAGTTAATGCAGCCCCGGCATATTTATCTTCTTATACACTAGTTTTCTGGTGAAAAAGTATGCTGAAATCTACGCCACCTCTCAGTTTAGGCACGCGGACTGTGCAGCGCACAGGGGATATGATAAATTCCCCCCATATTGTATTTCTGTCGAGAGCTATCCTTCTTCTTCAACCCCCTATGCCAGGGGTACTCAACTGGCGGACCGCGGTCCAAATACGGACCGCGGCCGCCAGTTGTCCGGACCCCGGCCATCCTTTAGAGCGCTGCTCCTCTCCTGCACACTGTGCCGTGCAGGAGGAGGAGCTTACCGGCGCACTTCCACCTGTCCCACAGCGCAGTGAGACAGGGCTTCCTCCACATGTAGCGCTCCTCCTCCTGCACACTCTGGCAGCTCTGCTCAATACAGCGGCGGGGCACAGGAGATGATCGTTCTCAGCAGCGCAGGAGGAGTCTCTCCCTCCCCCTGTGCTGCTGCCCCCGCCGCTGCCAATAAGAAGAGGCAGGAGGAGGAGGGGAGGGGCTGTGGCCACTGCGCCACCAATGAAGAAAACTGACCTGTATTACAAATACAGTAGGCGGGTGCTGGAATCAAATAGCCGGCACCCGACCTCTGTGACAGGGAGCTGCGATCAGCTGCAGTTGAGTTAACCCTTCAGGTGCGGTACCTGAGGGGTTAATTGTAGCTGATCGCAGCCCCCTGTCACAAAGGTTGGGTGCCGGCTATTTGATTCCAGCACCCGCCTCCTGTATTTGTATAAGAAACGTTGGTGGCACAGTGCACCCCCCCCCCCCCAAACACCCCAGTATAAGAAACATTGGTGGCGCAGTGCGCCCCCCCCCCCAGTATAAGAAACATTGGTGGCGCAGTGCGCCTCCCCCCCTTCCCCATTATAATAAACATTGGTGGCTCAGTGGGAGGTGCCAATGAGGGTTAAAAATAATAAAAGAAAATTAACTCACCTCCTCCAGTTGATCGCGTAACTACCGGTCTCCAGTTCTTACTTCTTTCTTCAGGACCTGTGGTGACGTCACTGAGCTCATCACATGGCCCATTACCATGGTGATGGATCATGTGATGAGCTCAGTGATGTCACCACAGGTCCTGAAGAAAGAAGTAAGAACTGGAGACCGGCAGTTACGCGATCAACTGGAGGAGGTGAGTAAATAATTTTTTAACCCTCATTGGCACTGCCCACTGCGCCACCAATGTTTATTATATTGGGGGGGGGCGCACTGCGCCACCAATGTTTATTATACTGGGGTGATGGGGGGGCGCACTGCGCCACCAATGTTTATTATTTTGAGGGGGGGCGCACTGCGCCACCAATGTTTATTATATTGGGGGGCACACTGCGCCACCAATGTTTAGTATATTGGGGGGCACACTGCGCCACCAATGTTTATTATATTGAGGCAGGGCGCACTGCGCCACCAATGTTTATTATACTGGGGTGATGGGGGGGCGCACTGCGCCACCAATGTTTATTATTTTGAGGGGGGGCACACTGCGCCACCAATGTTTATTATATTGAGGGAGGGCGCACTGCGCCACCAATGTTTATTATACTGGGGTGATGGGGGGGCGCACTGCGCCACCAATGTTTATTATATTGGGGGGCACACTGCGCCACCAATGTTTATTATATTGGGGGGCACACTGCGCCACCAATGTTTATTATATTGAGGGAGGGCGCACTGCGCCACCAATGTTTATTATACTGGGGTGATGGGGGGGCGCACTGCGCCACCAATGTTTATTATTTTGAGGGGGGGCGCACTGCGCCACCAATGTTTATTATATTGAGGGGGGGCGCACTGCGCCACCAATGTTTATTATATCGGGGTGATGGGGGGCGCACTGCGCCACCAATGTTTGTTATTTTGAGGGGGGGCGCACTGCGCCACCAATGTTTATTATATTGAGGGGGCCGCCAGACGAAAAAGTCGGACATGTAGTACTTTTAGTCTGGCGGCCTCTCACCGTGCTGCGCCGTAACTCTGCCCCCATCCCCATTATAGTCGATGGGCACAGAGCAGCGGCACGGCGAAGTAGTGGCAAGATGGATCTGACAGGGTGAGCAGCCTGTCGGATCCGTCCTGCTGCAAGTGTGAAAGTACCCTTACTAATGAGCGCTTCCATCATGGAACGCCCATTAGTACAGCATTTACCTCCACCGCTACTTGTGCTAGTAAAAAAAAATATATATTACGGCAGTGTTTCCCAACCAGTGTGCCTCCAGCTGTTGCAAAACTACAACTCCCAGAATGCCTGGACAGCCTTTGGCTGTGCGGGCATGCTGGGAGTTGTAGTTTTGCAACAGCTGGAGGCACACTGGTTGGGAAACACTGTATTACGGTACCTCCACCTCCATTTGCTCACACTGTGGAGAACACTCCCTGCTGACTAGAAGCTCAGGACAGGACCTACAAGACTTCATCACGTTGGATCACCGGTCCTGTGCTTGCAGTCAGCAGCGAATGTTCACCGCAGCCAGGTGAATGCAAATTATTTTTTATTTTTTGCAAAAGCAGAGAAGGGGGGCACTAATGGGGGCAATACTCTTACTGGGGGCACTAATGGGGACATTATTCTTACTGGGGCACTAATGTGGCCATTACTAATTCTGGGACTTACCCGGGGCGCTCCACTATAACGTCAGAGCGCCCCACGCGCATGTATCACATGATCGCATGGCATCTTTACTGTTGGCGTTCAGCTCGGACCTTCACCTGACTGCAGAACCCTGGTATGTGGACCTTTAATAAAACTAGTTGAGTACCCCTGCCCTATGCGTTACAGCAATGAGTCCAACAAAAAGTTATGTTAAGAGCTCTGAAATGTCGGAAAAGGAGTAGTCAGAAGGGGTCTACAATATCTTAGAAAAACGTTTCATGTATTTGAGCAATGGATCCAACAAGGAATAATCCGAATGGTTCTGCAATATCTTAGTAAAATGTCTTATTATTAGAGCAGAGTCCAATCTGAAGGGTTCTGCAATGTCTTATGGATCAGAGTAATAGGTCCAAGAAAAAACAATCTGAAAGGTTCTGCAATGTCTTATGGATCAGAGTAATGGGTCCAAGAAGAAACAATCTGAAAGGTTCTGCAATGCCTTAGTAAGATGTCTTATTATTAGAGCAATTGTTCCAACAATGAGTAATCTGAACGGTTCTGCAAAGTCTTAGTAAGATATCGTATTATTAGAGCAATTGGTCCAACAAGGAGCAATCTGAAGGGTTCTGCAATGTGTTAGTGAAATGTCTTAGTATTAGACCAATAGGTCCGGCAATAAGTAATCTGAAAGTCTCTGCAATTAGTAAAATGTCTCATGCATTAGACTAATGGATCCAACGAGGAGTAATCTGAAGGGCTGTGCCTTAGTAGAACATTTATGTCCTTTGTATTTCACTTGACAGGCTCTTTAATGCAACATTCCCTTTATTACAGCTACTCATCTAAGGAAGCAGCATGAAAGAACAAAAACACACAGATATTTATTGACCTCAAAGGATGAGTAAAAGATTAAAACAATCCCCGCTAACAGAGTATGAGAATGTGCTTTCTAATGGGAAAATGCATAATGAAGACGTCTTAAAATCAGCTCAAACTGGTTCTTCCTCTCTGTAATAAAAACTGAATCTCAGATTGTGAAAAGTGTTTCGCATGTGTTACTACAAAAGCATTTTTAAACCCACTTTATGCTTTCTCATCACACTAGAAAATTACTCACATTGCACTTTTTTTTTTTTTTTAATTAATTATCTTTATTAATTGGTATATAAAACAAATTACAATACAAGAAAAAATACAAAAAAGAATAGTTTTTTTTTCCCTAATTCCCTACACCCTCCCCCCTCCCCCTACCTGTGGTGCGTCAAAAAAAAAAAAAAAAAGGGAGAATTTTTTCTTTTTTTTTTTCTTCCCTTAACATGAGTAATCAGGTCCTCCAACCACCCCATATCTTAGTCCACTTCTCCTCAGCTCCCCTCTGTTTATACATGATTTTCTCATAGTTTTTTACCTTATCAATTAGGTTTAACCATATATTTATATCTGGAGTATACCCAGCAAACCAGTTCCGACCGACCAACACTCTGGCCAACATCAATATCCTACCCAAGAGAATCTTTTGATACCTAGGGTTATTTATAATGGAAAGATCATTAAGCAAGAATACTTGTGGTTCAAAAGGCATTCGTATTTTTAGTTTATACATGATAAAGTTATTGATGCTATTCCAATAATTTTTAAGTTCTGGGCAGGTCCAGATCATATGGAGATAGTCCGCTCCTGAGGTGTCACATTTAGGGCAGTTAGACGTGTCTCTTAATCCACATTTATTCATCCATAAAGGAGTAATATATAATCTGTGGCAAATATAAAATTGTACTAAAACATGGTTGAAGTTCTGGGATAGTGAACGTAAATTCCCAAAAATGTTCTCCCACCCTTCTACTTGTATGTTCGGACAATCCACCTCCTACGCTCTTTGTCCTGGTGATTGTATATCACTAAACCGTGCCTTGAGTAATAGCTTATATATATTTGAAATCTTCATTCTAGACGGTGTCCCCCCTGCCCAATCATTCAGGAAGGATGAATTATCTATATCCAGCACCAGTTTATCGTCCAGACTAGATAGTGCTGAACGCAATTGAAAGTACCTAAACCATGAAAAGTTTTCTATATTATGTGTCCAGAGGCGTATCTAGTGAAAATGGTGCCTATGGCAAGCACTGAAACTGCGCCCCTGTCAAAATATTTTAAACCCATCTTTCAGATAACCTTAACAAAAAAAAAAACACGATAGCTCTTTTGTAGAACCCCCATAAAAACTTACAGTTACTTGACTTGGCCCTTGGGGATCTCGGACGCCACTTCAACACTTTGGCCGGGGGCTCGGCGGAGCTGATGTGCTTTAACCTAATGAGAAAGATTTCATAATAAGGATTTGGAGAAAGGGCAGAGGGATAGCAGAGCAGGGAGAGGCTGGTGCTGCTACTAGGGGGTCATACCATGGGGGAGTAATAAAGCCCACCATAATGCCCCCCCAGTAGTAATAATTCTCCTTATAATATGCAAAACATTTGTAATGCCCCCAGTTGAGCTAATGTTCCCATAATGTGCCAATATAAAATACCCCTTCTCAGTGCCCCCGTAGATGACCCCCATAGTGCCCCCCCTTCCCCATAGTACCCACCATAATGTGTCCCAGTATAAAATGCCCCTATACAGAGCCCCCATATAAAATATCTTCTTTTTTAGCCTCAGTAGATGCCCCTATAGTGCCCCCCAATAATCTGCAGTAAGATGTGCCCCCATAGATGCCCCCAATCATGTGCCAGTAATAAGAGCCCCCCCACCATCATGTGCCAGTAGCCAGAGCCCCCCCATATCATGTCAGTAGCCAGAGCCCCCCCATATCATGTGTCAGTAGCCAGAGCCCCCCATATCATGTGCCAGTAGCCAGAGTGCCCCCAATCATGTGCCAGAAATAAGAGCCCCCCCACCATCATGTGCCAGTAGCCAGAGCCCCCCATATCATATGCCAGTAGCCAGAGCCCCCCCATATCATGTGCCAGTAGCCCCCCTTATGTGCCAGTAGCCCCCCTATGTGCCAGTAGCCCTCCTTATCATGTGCCAGTAGCCCCCCTTATCATGTGCCAGTAGCCCCCCTTATCATGTGCCAGTAGCCCCCCTTATCATGTGCCAGTAGCCCCCCATATCATGTGCCAGTAGCCAGAGCCCCCCCCATATCATGTGCCAGTAGCCAGAGCCCCCCCCCCACCATCATGTGCCAGTAGCCAGAGCCCCCCCATATCATGTGTCAGTAGCCAGAGCCCCCCCATATCATGTGTCAGTAGCCAGAGTGCCCCCATATCATGTGCCAGTAGCCAGAGTGCCCCCATATCATGTGCCAGTAGCCCCCCATATCATGTGCCAGTAGCCCCCCTTATCATGTGCCAGCCCAGTAGTCCCCCCTTATCATGTGCCAGCCCAGTAGTCCCCCCTTATCATGTGCCAGCCCAGTAGTCCCCCCTTATCATGTGCCAGCCCAGTAGCCCCCCTTATCATGTGCCAGCCCAGCCCAGTAGTCCCCCCTTATGTGCCAGCCCAGTAGCCCCCCTTATGTGCCAGCCCAGTAGCCCCCCTTATCATGTGCCAGCCCAGTATTGTACCTATATAAAAAAATAAAAAAAAATAATACACTTATACTTACCTCCAGCAATGCGATGCGATGCAGGCCACCTCTTCCGTCTGTGTGTCCCTCGCTATACGGCTCAGGCGACGCGATGACGTCATCGCGCCATCACCGGCCTCTGATAGGCTGCCAGCACTAAGCCGGCAGCCTATCAGAGGAACAGGAGGGGACACACCTCTCCCTCCTCTGCCGCAGCACAGACAGGCATCTGTATTGCCGTCCTGAGGACGGCAATACAGATGACTATGGAGATGAGCGCTTCCGCAATGGAGGCGCTCATCTCCTGCTCTGCCCGGCCGCGGCCGCCCCCACTTGTCACCAGGGCCGCAGCGCTGGGGTGCGGGGCCCGGGCACCCACTGCACCCCGTGTAGGATCGGCCCTGGTCGCCCCCCCCCCCCCCCCCCGCTTGGCGCCTATGGCACTAGCCATGGCTGCCATAGCTTGGATACGCCACTGTATGTGTCATCTCTATAAATGGCTTAATCTCTCTATCCTTAACTACCTGTGAAATATACAAAATTTTATTCTTTTGCCAAAATGTGTCGGCTGCAATATCGTCTAGCCTTCGTAAGTGCACATTGTGCCTAAAGGGAAATCCATCCAAAAAGTTTTAACCTTTGCTACAGCTGTATGCAGGGCCGGATTAAGAGCATCATGGGCCTGGTGCTGAGGATTTTGCTGGGCCTTTTTATGGAACTGCACTCAGTGTCTTAATTACATATATATTTTATCGATACCATTAAAGTATTTTGTTCCTGCAACTACCCATTCATTTGGCGTCTATCTTGGCAACATGGAGGGGGACCACAGAAGGGGAACCCTGAGGGTGGGGGCACCCTCAGGGCACTATAGTGTCAGGAAAACCGCTTTGTTTTCCTGACACTATAGTGATCATTTAACATGACTATAAAGATTACTGTTTTCTAGCTGCTGTGGACTGTGGACAACAGGAGCTAGAAACAGTAATTTTCATAGAGCTGTGTTATGATTTATGGACACAGCACTCAGCATGCTTAGCCAGTCAGATTGAAGGCTGGCTAAGCATGCTGAGAGCTGTGTCTAAATAACATAACACATTAAAGGGATTCTGTCACCAGGTTTGACCCCTGTCAGCTAAAAATATGCTGATGTTCAGGGCGTCTTCACGATTCCTAATGTGGGTTTATAAATGTCATCTGTGGGCTTATTTAGCTAAAAAACAGCTTTTACTAACCTGTCAGTCAAATAAATAAGGTGCCCAAGGGGATGTTAATGGATGCAAGGTGCCGGCCGCACCCACCGCCGTTCGTGCCCAGCGCCGCCTTTCCAGACTTCTGCGCCGCCTCCTATCCCTCTGTGGCCTTTCGGTCTCCCTCCCTCCCCCCTCCTCCTGCTGTAAGATCTCACGCATACAGGGGTTGAGCGAAATGCCGGCGCATGCGCACTTCGCTGTAAGAAGCCAAATGGAGAAGTCCGCACGGGGGCGCATCAGGCAGAGTCCTGTGCGCAAGCGCGAGATCTTACAGCAGAAGGAGGGGGAGGGAGAGCGAGAGGCGGCACAGAGGATTAGGAGGCAGCGCAGAAGTCCGGAAAGGCGGCGCTGGGCACGAAAGGCGGCGGGTGCGGCCGGCACCTTGCATCCATTAACATCCCCTTGGGCACCTTATTTGTTTGACTGAGAGGTTAGTAAAAGCTGTTTTTTAGCTAAATAAGCCTACGGATGACATTTATAAGCCCACATTAGGCTTCGGAAACGCCCTGAACATCAGCATATTTTTAGCTGACAGGGGTCAAACCTGGTGACAGAATCCCTTTAAAGAAATTACTGTTTCTAGCTGCTGTGGACTAGCAGCTAGAAACAGTAATTTCTTTAATGTGTTATGTTATTTAGACTGAGCTCTCAGCATGCTTAGCCAGTCAGTAATTTTCATAGTGCTGTTATGATTTATGGACACAGCTCTCAGCATGCTTAGCCAGCCTTCTATCTGGCTGTGCTTCTTGAGAGTCACAGTCCACAGGCTCAGAAACAGCCTGTGGACTGTGACTCTCAAGATGCAAAGCCAGATAGAAGGCTGGCTAAGCATGCTGAGAGCTGTGTCCATAAATCATAACAGCACTATGATTGCCCTCCCTTCCAACTGGATGAGTTTATCTGATACCTGCCCTGCTCCAGAAGCTCCTGCTGTCTCGCAGGCTGGTGTGGCTGAGCGCTGTGGGCCGTGTGCTGGTCAAAACTGCTGAGCAGGTTGTACACAGCGCAGCGTGCAGGAGGGATAACCACGGGCGCACTGAGGTCATATCCGGTGGGCCGGCATTACAGGAACCGCACCAGCTGCTCTGACGTCCTGCCGCCGGATATCCTGTGACGTATATCCGGCAGGAGGACGTCAGAGCAGCTGGTGCTGTTCCTGTAATGCCGCGGCCCGCCGGATATGACCTCAGTAGTGATGGGAAGTTCGGATCTTTCAGATGAATCGGATCTTCGGTTCACTTGCTGAGTCACTGACTGCTGAGCTGACTCGCAAGTGAACCGAAGACTCTAGGTGCTGGTGCGCATGCGCAGATGCTATCCATTCGATTCACTTGCTGCTGCTGACTCAGTCGGCTCTTCAGCTCTCTAATGAGTGAGTCCGGATCAGAAAGAGTGATTGATTATAGTGAAGGGAAGCTGAGGCTGACGCCGGACAGGAGGACTCAGGAGCTGTCACTGTGGTGTGCATTGTTGTCTGTTGTGCATTGTTACCCACAGTGACAACAGTCTGACACTGACAGTAGTACAACGAACCAAGTGAAGTGAAATGTGAATGCACGCACAGGGAAAACTATGTGCTGAATTACAGTCACTGGCTGATAATAAAATAGTCCCCACAGTCCCCACTTAACGGAATCCATAAAGGAGATGTGAACCCACCCTTAGTTATATAGCTACTGAATGAGATGCCTTTAACATATATATCTCCTGAGAAGCCAATTTGATCCTAAAGGGTTAATTCAACCTGTAATCTAAACTCTGTGTCATCTGTCACTTTTCTTATCTCTCTGCTCCTGTCCCTTAATCTTATCACTGCTGCAACAAAAGCAGAGAGCCTCAGTGTAACCTGTTCTAGACTCTGACTCACGGCTCTTTTAACTCAAAGATTCGAATGAGTCTCTAACTAATCAGATCTTTAGATTCTTTTAACCTGAGACTCATTAGATTCATTTCTATTCTTAGACTCCCTGTACTACTCAGACGACTCAGAGCTGCTAGTGCTTGCCTTGCCTCATCTCTGATTGGTTGGTGGGCGGGGAGGGGAGGGGCTGGCAGAAGCAGCTTCCACTCTAGGATCATATTACGCTCCTCCCGAGTCCCTCCCTCAGGCTCCCTGCTGCCAGCGTGAGGTGAGCGTCTCTGCATTGTCTGTGCGCTATGTGACAGCTGATAACAGAGGACTTTTAGCGCGGGCCGCTCCCGACGGCCTTTTGGCTGGCAGATGGGCCTATTTTATGGTAGGGGCCTGGAGCTGCAGCTCCATCAGCCCCTACGTTAATCCGGCCCTGATGACATGTCTGACTGAGAAAGCCAAAATGTAAAAGAACCCCTGTTCTCTGACACATTTTTTGCAAGGGGCTTCAAAAAGCCTTCGCAAATTGACAAACCAGTGATACTCTGCTTTCTGTCTTTATTGTTTTATTCTCATTAATTTCTAGGCATAATGCTCCTATAAATACTACTTGGTATCCTCCAAGGTAGTTTGATCTATTCTGGGGGCTTCTCTCCATGTTTTTTTTTATTACTTTTTTAATTTTTTTCCATCAGAACAGCAAAATCCAACAAAAGGAAACAAAAACACCATCCCACCGAAAAAAGAAAACAAAAAAAGGAACTCCAATCAGCGTTTCTCAAAAATCTTTCCAACCATTTTTGGCAAAGTAAGTACAAATCAATACCAAGTATCTTACAGCTTATATCTTCCAAAATAGCTTCCTTTGCCATAAGGTGGACCCAAGATACCAGAGGAGCAGATTTTTTTCCAATTAAGTAAAATAATCCTCCTAGCTAAAAATAGGGCTTTCTGTATAATTGTGTCACCACCAGTTCTGTGAGAAGGTCTGGCAGACGTTCTTCTCTACCTCTTGTATGATGTTCTTTGTTTTGGTTTCACTTCCTCATCTCCTTTCCTTCTGCCAGGTGTCACTTATTTAGACTAATCGTCTTCCTTTATATTCCCTCCCATACTGCCTCACTTTGCGGTTTGTACTACTTCCTGGATGAAGTGTTCACTGCTGGAGGCTGCTTCTGCTGTTTGCTCAGATAAGTCCTTTACTTTATTGTGTTTCCTTGCTGGCTTGATTCTAGGTGACCCTGACTCCGTCCGTATTAAGTGCAGGGAGCTGGTGGTCGTGTCCCCTCACTATTATAGGGTTTTCAGGTGTCACACAGACTTAGGTACGTGGGCATGCAATCGTCTACCATCGAGACCCTTGCATGTGCATAGCAGTCAGGGAGAGCTCTTAGGGTTTTATAGGGCTCACCTATAAGCTCCTTAGTTTGGGATCAAGCCAGTCGCTCGTTTATTCATAAGTTCCAGCTATCTGCAAACTTCACCCGTGACATTATAAACCGCCATAACCATCTTAAGCATGGATCCGGTTTCAGCCTTGATTGACCGCATGCAAGGTCTTTCGCTGGAGGTAGCAGATCTCCATAAAACTGTGTCTCAGTTTCAGGTGACCGGTTCTGCTGGCTATCATGGAGTTTGTTCCGAGCCTAAGATCTCGCTTCCGGATACCTTCTCCGGGGGTAGTGAGAATTTTGTTTGCTTTAGAGAGGCTTGCAAACTCCATTTTCGCCTACTTCCCCATTCCTCTGGTGATGAGGAGCAGGGGATGGGGATCATCATCTCGCTGCTCAGGGATAATGCTCAGTCTTGGGCCTTTTCGCTGCCGGTGGGGGCACAGCCCCTCCGATCGGTGGATGTATTTTTTGTAGCCCTGGGGCAGATATATAATGACCCGGATCGTATTGCTCTGGCTGAATCTAAACTGCGTTTTTTATGCCAGGGTAAACACTCTGCAGAGATATATTGTCCTGAATTTCAGAGATGGGCAGCTGATACTGGTTGGAATGATGCTGCACTCCGAAGTCAATTTTGCCATGGTCTTTCGGAAAGATTGAAAGATGCATTTGCTTTTCATGAGAGACCAGGCTTGTTAGAGTCTGCTATGTCTCTAGCTGTTCATATTGACAGGAGTCTTAGAGAGAGAGAGGAGACTACTCCTTCCTGTCATATTCAACACAAGGACAGTGGGGCTGTCTCATTCAGTGCGCAGGGGTCTCAGTCTGTCTCAATCCCCTCTGAGGAGGAGGCCATGCAGCTGGGTTTGCTAGCCTCTGATAGTAGAGGATTCAGCTCTCAGAGGAGGGTTTGTTTCTGTTGTGGGGGTATAAATAATTTAGCTAATGTTTGCCCCTCTAGGAGATTCATGAAGTTTTCTGAGGGTAATAAAAACAAAACAAAACAAAAAAAAAACTCTAAAACCTTTCCATTTGCTACTATTGGCAAGGTTGATGCGGTAATTGAAGGTTTGCCGTTTGCTTGTAGTTCCCGTTTTCTCCTACCTGCCAGGGTGGCTCTAGACAGCAAGAACATTGTTTGTGAGATTTTTGTAGATAGTGGAGCAGCTGTCAATCTCATTGATAATCAATTTGCAACAACGCATGGTTTCCAGGTATGCACTTTGGAAAAGGATATACCTGTTTTTGCTATCGATTCTGCTCCACTTTCTCAAAGATCGTTAAAGGGCATAGTTCACAATATCCGCTTGACTGTGGGTGACGCTCATGTTGAGGATATGTCATGTTTCGTCTTAAGCGGATTACCTACTCCTCTAGTGTTGGGGCTACCCTGGCTCACTAAACATAACCCTACCATTGATTGGCAAGCAAGGCAAATAAATGGTTGGGGTGAGTTTTGCAGAGAGAATTGCTTCACGGCATCTCTTTCAGAGGTTTCTACCAAGACTGTACCATCTTTTCTCTCAGAATTTTCGGATATGTTTTCCGAGAGTGGCGTCCAGGAGTTGCCCCCCCACCGGGAGTACGACTGCCCTATTAATCTCATCCCAGACGCCAAGCTGCCAAAATCATGTTTATACAATCTCTCCCAACCTGAAAGAGTCGCTATGCGTACTTATATCTCTGAGAGCCTGAGAAAGGGACACATCCGACCCTCGAAGTCACCTGTTGCCGCTGTTTTTTTTTTGTTAAGAAAAAAGATGCTTCTTTAAGACCTTGTCTGGATTTCAGGGAGCTGAACCGTATCACAATTTGTGACCCATATCCACTACCTCTGATCCCGGACCTGTTTAACCAGATTGTTGGGGCTAAAGTTTTTTCTAAGTTGGATTTAAGAGGGGCATACAACCTAGTCAGGGTCAGGGAAGGGGACGAATGGAAGACGGCCTTCAAATACCCCTGAGGGTCATTTTGAGAATTTGGTTATGCCCTTTGGTTTGATGAATGCTCCGGCCGTCTTCCAACATTTTGTCAACAGCATTTTTTATCATTTAATGGGGAAAATTGTACTGGTGTATCTAGATGACATTTAGATTTTTTCTCCTGATTTCAAGACTCATCGGGACCACCTACGTCAGGTCTTGCTGATTCTGCGGGAGAATAAATTGTACACTAAACTGGAAAAATATGTGTTTGCGGTTCCGGAGATTCAATTTCTTGGTTTTCTTCTCTCCGCTTCTGGTTTTCGCATGGACCCTGAGAAGGTCCGCGCTGTGCTTGATTTGTAGCTTCCTGAGAATCAGAAGGCGCTGATGCGGTTTTTGGGTTTTGCCAATTATTACAGAAAGTTCATTTTGAATTATTCCTCTGTTGTTAAGACACTCACTGATATGACTAAAAAGGGGGTCGATTTTTCCTCGTGGTCGGTAGATGCGCTTAAAGCCTTTTCTAGTATTAAAGAGAGTTTTGCTTGCGCTCCCATTTTGGTACAACCTGATGTCTCTCTACCTTTTATTGTTGAGGTGGATGCTTCTGAGGTGGGTGTGGGTGCGGTCTTATCTCAGGGTCCCTCTCCTGCCAAATGGCGACCGTGTGCCTTTTTCTCAAGGAAACTCTCCTCTGCAGAGAGAAATTACGATGTGGGAGATAGGGAGTTGTTGGCCATCAAATTAGCTTTTGAGGAATGGCACCATTGGTTAGAGGGAGCCAGACACCCTATTACCATGTTAACCGACCATAAGAATCTGGCCTACTTGGAATCGGCCAAGCTTCTGAACCCGAGACAGGCCAGATGGTCTTTGTTCTTTTCTAGGTTTAATTTTGTTGTCACGTTCCGCCCTGGGGTTAAAAATGTGAAGGCGGATGCCCTGTCCAGTTGTTTTCCGGGAGGGGGTAACTTTGAAGACTCGGGTCCCATTTTGGCTGAAGGGGTGGTCGTTTCTGCTCTTTATCCTGATTTGGAGGCAGAGGTTCAGGCAGCCCAGGCAGAGGCTCCTGATCTTTGTCCTTCTGGGAGGTTGCTTGTGCCTCTCGCTTTACGACACAAGGTTTTTAAGGAGCACCACGATACTGTCCTTGCTGGGCACCCGGGGAGTAGAGCCACAGTGGATCTCATTGCTCGGAGATTCTGGTGACCGGCTCTTTTCTTCGTAAGACTGTTGAGGGTTTTGTGGCAGCTTGCGAGACCTGCGCTCGTGCCAAGGTCCCTCATTCACGGCCATCGGGTTCTCTCCTCCCCTTACCCATTCCTTCCCGTCCTTGGACGCATCTGTCCATGGACTTCATTACGGACCTGCCTCGTTCCTCGGGGAAGACTGTGATTCTGGTGGTAGTGGACCGTTTTAGCAAAATGGCACATTTCATTTCCTTTCCTGGGTTACCCAATGCTAAGACGTTGGCGCGAGCGTTTGTTGATCACATTGTTAAATTGCATGGCATTCCTTCAGACATCGTTTCTTATAGGGGCACGCAATTTGTTTCCAGATTCTGGAAGGCCTTCTGTTCTCGCTTGGGGGTTCGGTTGTCGTTCTCTTCTGCTTTTCACCCGCAGTCGAATGGTCAGACCGAACGCGTCAATCAGAATCTGGAGACATATCTGCGCTGTTTTATGGCGGAGAATCAGGAGGATTGGTATTCTTTTTTGTCCCTTGCTGAGTTTGCTTTAAATAACCGTCGCCAGCAGTCCTCTGATAAGTCACCATTTTTTGGTGCATATGGGTTTCATCTGCAGTTTGGGACATTCTCTGGAGAGGGGTCTTCGAGTTTACCTGATGAGCAGAGATTTTCCTCGTCTTTGTCATTTATTTGGCAAAAGATTCAGGGTAATCTGAAGAGGATGAGTGAGAGATATAAGCGTGTGGCGGATAAGAGACGTGTGCCTGGTCCGGACCTGAATGTGGATGATCTGGTGTGGTTGTCTACAAAGAATATCAAACTGAAGGTTCCCTCCTGGAAGTTGGGTCATAGGTTTATTAGGCCTTACAAGATCTTGTCCGTCATCAATCCCGTTGCCTTCCGTCTTGATATTCCTCAGACTTGGAAGATCCATAATGTTTTTCAAAGGTCGCTATTAAAACCTTATGTCCAACCCACTGTACCGTCCTCTTTGCCTCCTCTGCCGATTTTTGTTGATGGCAATCTTGAATTTCAGGTCTCTAGGATTGTGGATTCTTGCATTATCCGCGGTTCTCTCCAGTTCCTCGTTCATTGGGAGGGTTATGGTCCTGAGGAGAGGATGTGGGTCCTAGTGGTGGACATTAAGGCCACTCGTCTCATCAGGGCTTTCCATAGGTCTCATCCTAAGAAGGTGGGCTCTGAGTGTCCGGAGTCCACCCGCAGAGGGAGGGGTACTGTCACCCCCAGTTCTGTGAGAAGGTCTGGCAGACGTTCTTCTCTACCTCTTGCATGACGTTCTTTCTTTTGGTTTCACTTTGTCATCTCCTTTCCTTCTTCCAGGTGTCACCTATTTAGACTAATTGTCTCCCTTTATATTCCCTCCCATACTGCCTCACTTTGCGGTTTATACTACTTCCTGGATGAAGTGTTCACTGCTGGAGGCTGCTGCTGCTGCTGTTTGCTAAGATAAGTCTTTTTCTTTACTTGTGTTTCCTTGCTGGCTTGATTCTAGGTGACCCTGACTCCGTCCGTATTAAGTGCAGGGAGCCGGTGGTTGTGTCCCCTCACTATTATAGGGTCTTCAGGTGTCACACAGACTTAGGTACGTGGGCATGCAATCGTCTACCATTCAGACCCTTGCATGGGCATAGCAGTCAGGGAGAGCTCTTAGGGTTTTATAGGGCTCACCCATATGCTTCTTAGTTTGGGATCAAGCCAGTCAGATGTTTATTTATAAGTTCCGGCTATCTGCAACATCAACCGTGACAGGCAGATGCCTTTGGCTGTCCCGCGATACAGGCAAGTGAGGTAGACTTTGGATATCTAACGTTCTACACAGATTCTCAAGGTTCTCCCTATTTCCACATAATGAAATAACAAAATTTACAACACATCAAGTTATTATCAAATACATGGGGTTCTTACTTTGATGCCCTCGAGGACGTCCCAAGCTGACACGGCACCCCTCCCTCAGACATGCACGGATGGACTACACCAAAGGACACATGGAGGTAAGATAAGACAGTTTTCTTGCCTCTTATCACGGGCCTGCAGTCCCGGTGTCCGTTAGTGAGGTCCTCCTCGTCTGGTCTCTGGGGGTGCTGGATCGGGAGATCCTATCCTCGAGCCCCACATTGGGCGCCAACTGTTTTGGATCTGATCAATGGTCAGTAAAGTTGATGTGCTGGTTCAAATTATAGAAGTATAGAGAAGATCATAAAAAAGTGTGAGACCACTTTTCGGCGCTGCTGGCATATAGATGAATCTTTAGGATTGATAATATTCTTTTATTGAATTCAAGCAAGCGCGTTTCAAGGGCGGAGCGCCCCCTTCATCAGGACAGTTTACAGAATAAAAGTTTACTACTACTGGAGTATTTAAAAAAAAATGTTTTGGCGGGTTAATATGGGGGAGGTTCAGAGGCAGGAGCGGGCGTGTTTAGTATAATGAGGCTCCTAGTCCGTGGACCTCGTTACCAGAGCCTTTCAATTACATTCAATTGCACTAATTGAGAGATAAAGGGAAACACATTAGTATCCAGTGTGACACAAAGGAGGATACATTGTATATTGTTTTAGTACAAAATTCAGTGGCGCTGAATCGAGCGCTCCATATTCTATCTTTATCCATCTATTGAAGACTAATAACTCCTCAACAGCGCTGGCCTCCCAGTGGCATCGCAGCGCACACAGTCCTCTCATGCAGTACCGGAGCCGCTCATGTCAATTTGCACTCCCTGCATAAGTGTATGTGCGGTGATCCTGTGGGTCTCCAGCGCTGCGAGGTCTCCCGACTCGCAGCATCGCAGCGCACACAGTCACCCTGTGTAGCACTGAGGCTCGCCTCGATTCCTGTTCCCTGCACTAGCACACATACAGCGGCCCTGCGAGGTTCGGGACCCTTCTACACCTTGAGATAAGATTCATATCTATAGCAATATTCAAGCTTCTGGCCGCACAGATGCATGATGGGGGTAAAAGCATAGGACATATATAACATATGGAACCTTCTTATGATTAAAATTCTTATAAAGGGTGTATAGCCATACCAAGGGGGCAGAGCTAATACAAGACATTAAATATATAATTAAAATTTATACTAAAATAGATGCATCTAATATCAAATAAATAACTTAAATAAATACATGACTGAATCGCAACCGTAGTAATCATATATAAATAGATCTCTACACAGTTCCATATTTGTGGCACAGATCGAGTGTATGGACTGCCAGAGGACAAAATTAATGAAAGACATTGAATAAATAGTTGCAGTTCTTACTAAAATAGAATAAATAGATAAATAAATAAATTGCAACAATAATGTTATTATGTATGTGGAACACTATACAACTCTGTACTATTGACCCTAATCAAATACATAAAATGGTAGGAAGAGCAAAATTATGGTGGGCTTGAATTATATTGTTGGGGACGTTTATGGCTCCACTTATAGCATTATTAATAGCAGTTCATTCTAAAAGGACAAGTGTGTGTTCCCACCCCCCATTTACTTTCTTTCATTATGCAGATCATGGGTATCTGCTCACACATACACCCACGTGTATGCCATATTTGCTCACACTTGCGTGTGAGGATGCACCCATGTATATACAAATGTGTAAATTCAGAAATCTAGACTAAACGGAAACCAATATAAATAATCCTGAATAGAGTGATTAACCCAGAAAAAACGGATCTAGCTAACTTTCTCTATAGAGGTATTACAAGGAGGTATATGATCATGTGTCATTACCCATGTATATCTAGTTGTATCTAAATGACATAAGGTATAATGGATATATTTTTTTTATTCTATATTATTTGTGTTATTTTTGTCATCATAATGCTATAAGTGGAGCCATGAACCTCCCCAACAATATAATTCAAGCCCACCATAATTTTGCTCTTCCTACCATTTTATGTATTTGATTAGGGTCAATAGTACAGAGTTGTATAGTGTTCCACATACATAATAACATTATTGTTGCAATTTATCTATTTATTTATTCTATTTTAGTAAGAACTGCAACTATTTATTCAATGTCTTTCATAAATTTTGTCCTCTGGCAGTCCATATACTCGATCTGTGCCACAAATATGGAACTGTGTAGAGATCTATTTATATATGATTACTACGGTTGTGATTCAGTCATGTATTTATTTAAGTTATTTATTGGATATTAGATGCATCTATTTTAGTATCAATTTTAATTACATATTTAATGTCTTGTATTAGCTCTGCCCCCTTGGTATGGCTATACACCCTTTATAAGAATTTTAATCATAATAAGGTTCTATATGTTATATATGTCCAATGCTTACCCCCATCATGCATCTGTGTGGCCAGAAGCTTGAATATTGCTATAGATATGAATCTTATCTGCAGGTGTAGAAGGGTCCCGAACCCCGCAGGGCCGCTGTATGTGTGCTAGTGCAGGGAACAGGAATCGAGGCGAGCCTCAGTGCTACACAGGGTGACTGTGTGCGCTGCGATGCTGCAAGTCGGGAGACCTCGCAGCGCTGAGGACCCACAGGATCGCCGCACATACACTTATGCAGGGAGTACAAATAGACATGAGCGGCTCCGGTACTGCATGAGAGGACTGTGTGCGCTGCGATGCCACTGGGAGGCCAGCGCTGTTGAGGAGTTATTAGTCTTCAATAGATGGATAAAGATAGAATATGGAGCGCACGATTCAGCGCCACTGAAGTTTGTACTAAAGCAATATACAATGTATCCTCCTTTGTGTCACACTGGATACTAATGTGTTTCCCTTTATCTCTCAATTAGTGCAATTGAATGGAATTGAAGGGCTCTGGTAACGAGGTCCACGGACTAGGAGCCTCATTATACTAAACACGCCCGCTCCTGCCTCTGAACCTCCCCCAGATTAACTCACCAAAACAGTTTTTTAAATACTCCAGTAGTGAGTAAACTTTTATTCTGTAAACTGTCCTGACGAAGGGGGCGCTCCGCCCTTGAAACGCGTTGACTTGAATTCAATAAAAGAATATTATCAATCCTGAGGATTCATCTATATGCCAGCAGCTCCGAAAAGTGGTCTCACACTTTTTTATGATCTTCTCTATGCAACCTTTCCTGGAACTCTTGGGATTGAGACAGGAAGAGACCCAGGCAGCAGCACGGCACTCCCTAATGCTGGTGGGGATAGATACCAGCTAAGGCATATATAGTTATTGTGACTCCTCACAACAGCATCTAGTAAGCGAAATACGCACCATACAACTGTATTATCTATAAGGCGATACCACACATGAGGCGCTGTGTTTTTTTTGTCTTTTTCTTGTTTATAAATTATAGAAGTAGGTTTACAGGCCTGGAGAGAAATGACACTGACCAATCAGGTGGGAGTCAAAGCATATCTCTGGTTTATTGCGGAGCAGCAGACAGTCTATATGTTAACAGGAAATGTAAAACAGGAAAATGCGGGGGAGGCAGTGTGGCGTATGTCTTTACTATGTGCTATAAGCTATGTATTTTCTGTCACATCTGTGTGTGAGAGGAGGTTCACCCCCCCTTCCAGGTGGGTGAAGCTGTTACTTTCTGTTTCTTTAAAGCTGCTTGCTTGAGCTGAACGGAAACCGTCTTGAGGCACATAATAAAGCAGAAAGCAAGCTTCTTGTTATAGGCGTTGGCTGGGTACCTGACCGCCATTTTAACTACAGTATAGTTCTCAACAAGCAAGTATCCATTTTGTATCAATAGTCCATAACACCGCTATACATTGACCGGATAACACCTCTGTACAGTACAGGGAATGACTAGGGGCACTGCACAGGGTGTGGTAAGAGGGCACAATGCAGGGTATAAGGGGGCACAGTATGGGGTGAGGGGCACAGTCACATGACCCTGTGACATTAGAAGGTCCTTATGGTGAATGCGGTTCATACGCCACCATAATGAGAGTCAGAGGAGTGAGACAGGGGTGTGATTATGTGGCTAGAGATAAAAAAAATTTAACTGTCGGCCAGTACAGGCCCCAAAAATTAGCCAATAGGCATTCACCTGACAGCAAAGAACTTTGGATTCTGTGGCTGGAGGTACATTAGGCGGTCACAGGATAAAAATGTAACTGTCGGCCAGTACAGGACCCAATAATTAGCCAGTAGGCATTCACCTGACAGCAAAGAACTTTGGATTCTGTAGCTGGAGGTGCATTAGGCGGTCATAGGATAAATATGTAACTGTTGGCCGGTACAGGCCCCAAAAATTAGGCATTGACCTGACATAAAAGGCGTTTTATACCGCTGTATATACGTAAGGCAAGGACCATTCTTTGTTCTGTGTGGTGACGGATATGTGTGGGCTGGCATGAGAAAATTCAATTACATGTGGTCATCACAGGTGTTGAATTCCTCCGAGATCCATGCCTCATTCATTTAAAAAAATGTGAGGTAGTCCACACTGTTGTGAGCTATCAGTCACGATCCCCCCTGCTGCGCTGAATGTCCTTTCGGGCAGGATACACAAGCCAAGAGTTCCATGGCAAATTGTGCCAGCTCTGGCCACAGGTCAAGCCTGCACACCCAGTAGTCAAGGGTTTCCTTGCTTTTCAGAGCGTCCACAATGGCCGTTAACCCGATGTAGTCAGACACCTGTCGGTCTAGGCGTTCCCTGAGGCTGGATTCGGAGGGCGGCTGTCGATGGGTTGGCTGCAAGAATTATCTCATATCCGAAGTGACCAACACATCTTCAAACCGCCCTCTTTTTGCAGGCGCGGTAGGATTGGTACCCGCACCTGTTTCGCTGTGGGTGGAAGTTCCTCTGCCAGTGCCCGCAACAGCAGAATGCAGCATCTCTCACAGCAAGGCCTGGAAATGCTGCATTCTGACAGCCCTCTGTGATGCTTTTAACATGTCCGCCATTTTGTGTTTGTACCGAGGGTCTAAGTACGTTGCCACCCAGTACAGGTTCTTGACCTTTATGCTTTTTATACGGGGGTCCCTCTTTAAACACTGGAGCATGAATTCCCCCATTTGCACTAAAAGCGGTGGAGCTCCCTGGCTCCTGCTCATCACCCAGTAGAATGTTGTCCTCTGTCTCCTCCCCCCAGCCACGGACAACACCAGGGATCCCCAAAAAGTTTAAAGCCTGCTCTTCTTGCTCCTCCTCCTCCCCCCAGCCACTATCCTCCTCCTCCTCTTCAGACTCCTGCTGACTTGTCTCAGATGAAGTAGCCCCCCCTCCCCTGGAAATTCATTCAGCATTGCGACTTCCTCATCTTCCAGCTCCTGCTCCTCGACGGCTTGATCAATGACACGACACAATGCACGCTCCAGAAATAAGGCGTAAGGTACGATGTCACTGATGGTGCCCTGGCTGCGACTGACCAGTTTGGTGATCTCATCAAATGGCTGCAGAAGTCTGCATGCGTCACGCATGAGCAGCCACTGGCGCGGTGAAAAGAAACCAAGCTCGCCAGAACCTGTCCTGCCGCAGAGTTTGTACAGGTAGTCGTTAACGGCACGTTTCTGCTGGAGCAGCCTATCAAGCATATACAAGGTGGAGTTCCAGCTCATCGGGCAGTCACAAATCAGACGTCTGATGGGAAAGTGGTGTCACCGCTGAACGTCAGCAAGGCGAGCCATGGCCGTATAAGATCTTCTAAAATGGCCAGAGATTTTCCTGGCCTGCCACAAGACGTCCTGGACCCCGGGGTATTTGGCAACGAATCGCTGCACAACTAAGTTTAGGACGTGTGCCATGCATGGCACGTGTGTTATTTTGCCCTGTTTCAGCTCACTATTTTGTGGAAGCTGATATATGGCAGGCCTCAATCAGTTGTTAGTTGAAGCTGGTATATCAAAACCCGCAATCTGTATTATTGTAGACACAGGTATATGGGAAAACCTCTATCACTATTTTGTGGAAGCTGATATATGGCAGGTCTCAATCAGTTGTTAGTTGAAGCTGGTATTCACCCTCAAGCAGTAATTTTGTAGACGCAGGTATATGGAAAACCTCTATCACTATTTTGTGGAAGCTGATATATTGCAGGTCTCAATCAGTTGTTAGTTGAAGCTGGTATATCACCCTCGAGCAGTAATTTTGTGGACGCAGGTATATGGAAAACCTCAATCACTATTTTGTGGAAGCTGATGGATCGCAGCCCTCAATCAGCATTTTCTGGAAGCATACAAATGCACTATAATATACTTTCTATGTTAGAAAGTATATTATAAGTATATCACACCCTCTGTGTATTACACCTATCGATAGCACAATGTTACCAGTCCTTAAAAGGACTTTTGTGGTTTCTAACAGCCTGTCCCTGCTCCAAAATGCAACCTCTCCCTACACTGGCAAAGCACATAATGTAAAATGGCTGCCAGATTGGGTTGGACAGCTGTGTGTGGATGGTTCCTAGCTTTTGGTGCCTACCACACTTTTGAATGTGGATGAGATGTTTCCTCTGGTGCCTTCCACATTGCTGAGAGACTTGCACACCCGTGGTTAATTTGGAAACTCAGGGACTACCACTCCCACCATTGCTGCCTATACACAGCTGTTGGGAAGACTGCACTGTAAGATACATTGAAACTATGCCTTTTTACTGCCAAATGTACCACTACTCCTATTATCAATCCAGCAAAGAGAGACTTTGTGTTACGCTGAGCGCTCCGGGTCCCCTGCTGGCCTCGGAGCGCTCACAGCGTATGCCCCCAGGCAGCACTCCAGCGTCTCGGCGTGTGAGTCCTCGCTCTCTAGGGCGCGCGCGCGCCGGGACTCTTAGATTCAAAGGACCAGTGCACCAGTGATTGGTGCCTGGTCCAAAGGGGTTATTAAGGGTTAAGGTTGTGAGAGGCAGTGCTGACTTAATTAGGCTGCACCTGTGCACTGCCCATTTATACCTTTCTCCTCCCACAGCTTTCTGCCGGATCTTTGTGCCTTGTGCCTCAGAGAAAGCGTTCCCTACGATGTTAGTTTGCCTTACCTGGTGCCGTACCCGTTGCTACCGTCCACTCGCCTTTGAACCTTTGCCGCCTGCCCTGACCGCTGCTACGTCCGACTACGCTCTTACCTTCTCCCTGTGTACCACGCCTTATCAGCTGCCAGAGAGGTCGAGTTGTTACTAGGGGACACGACCTGGTAGTTACCGCCACGGCAAATCCATCCCGCCTTGCGGCGGGCTCTGGTGAAGACCAGTAACTGCTTAGAACCGGTCCTCTAGTACAACCCGCGCCATCGCCTCTCTGGTCCAGAGGATTCACTACCTGTCCTGCCGGTTTTTGACACTTTGTTTATTGTATCCATCCAGCCCCCAGCACCCGTATCCTGCCTTGCACCCAGCCGAAGATCTACAATCAAGGGCACCCCAACTAACACCAGACAGAAGCCCCAAGGCCAGGGTGTGCCTTGAGAGAAGAAAGGGTGCACCCCCAGTCACTGCATGGTACTAGGAAGTATCAAAGGGAGGACTGCCACTGTGGACCATAAGTACTGCCACCACCCTCTGAGCTACTACCATTCTTCACATCCTCCGTCTCCTGTCTTGGGATCGCTGTATAAGGACCCTTATCATTTTACCTAAAAAAGAAATTAAGACAACTAAATATTACCAAGCAAGTTGCGTATCTGTAAAATAAATGCATGGATTGATAATTACTAGCTAAAGCAACTACTGCAATTTTAAAACCAACCTATGCATCAAATTAGCAGGAAGATTTAAAAAAAAAGAAACAAAACCAATGAACAAAGAAATTATAAAATGTGTTATACTGTTGTTTGTGAATAACTTGCAAGCATCCATGGTTCTGCTGCTACCCGGTTCTCAGTGAATTGTAATGACAAGGTATGGAGTACAAGCCTCATCCCTCTGCTGCTGCAGGATGTATGATCGATCCTCGGTATATATCACATAGCTGCTTCTCTCTGTGTAATAATACCGCTGAATCATCATCTTGGCCTCCTCTTCCGTGTTCATTACAGCAATCCTATCATAACCATGTTGTATATTTATGTAATCTAGATAGAGCCTTCAGCTCCTCAAACAGAGAGCACTCGCCCTCACGCCTAGTTATTAAACATCATTTACCTCTAGTTCCCAGCTGTTCTGATAAAGAAGCCCATTCCCTCCCAAGGGACTAGATCGTATAAATAGGACTGCTGGGGCAGTGAGATGCAGAGCCCAACTCTACTTGGACAAGAATGGGTAAGACTCATTATAGTTTGCCTTCTTTGTTAGTAATGTCCCGAATGGGCCAATCATTTTGATGCCAATAAATCCAATGATTTCACCATTTTACATATAGCAATTATTGAGACAACCCCAGATAGTATAGGGCAGCACGGTGGCTCAGTGGTTAGCACTGGTGCCTTGCAGCGCTGGGGTCCTAGGTTTAAATCCGACCAAGGGCAATATCTGCATGGAGTTTGTATGTTCTCCCCGTGTTTGCGTGGGTTTCCTCCGGGTACTCCGGTTTCCTCCCACACTCCAAAGACATACTGATAGGAAACTTAGATTGTGAGCCCCATTGGGGACAGTTGTAGACTAATGTCTGTAAAGTGCTGCGAATATAGTAGCGCTATATAAGTGCATAAAATAAATAAATAGTATAATGTATAGCATAGTCTTTTAACCTGTGAAATGCCTGGGGTATGCTAGCCTGTGTCTATCAGCCCTATAAACTTGGAATGGAGTGACAGGGTGCATTCTCCATAGGTGATGTCACTGCATGGTACCACCAGCCCCCAGCATCTGTAGGTGATGTCCACTGTGACACAGCCCCCCAGGTATGTGCACATTTCTATGCAGTATTCAATCTTCTTTAATGTCTATGTTATATAGACATGTGAGATGATGTTGCGGTCAGGAGTTGACTACCATGCAAACCAAGCAAGTGCTTGGAGACCAGTGTACCCCCTGCTGGTCACAATCGGTTGGCTGAAAGATGCTAAAAATAATCACTATATCATCTGTGATTCTGGTTCAGCTACAAAGGGGCTCAGTCAGCTGTAGGGGGCCCTTCCCAGCTGTAAAGCAATAGCAGAAGTGCCCATGCTGCCCCAGAATGGGGCTTAGTGGTTTCATGGGGCAGAGCTTAGCAGTCCAATGGGGACTCCATGCCCCTATCACTGCCATCATTTGCCATCAGCCCCGGCAAATTTCCTGGACGTTTGATATTTATTCTAGCTAGGGGCTGGAGTAGATTTCAATTTAGGCACACGGACAGCTACAGTAGATATGCCTCGTCATAAATTAAGCACATCCTCCACCGGCTTAAAACACTAGTCTTTGATAAATGAACCCCAATGTGTAATGAAAACAGCTGGATAAAAATATATACGCCTTTTAAATATCTATTGAAATCAATGAGACGGTGTTTGGGGCATGTATTTCTGTGCATAATACATGTATAATACATGGCAAAATATGCATAAAAAAATGCCAAGTGAGCATACCGAAATAATTCTCACTGATAGAGGCGGATTGATATCTGTCACCTAGGGTGAAAATGCTTGTTAACAATTAAATTACAAGTTAACGTTGCCACATTTATTAACAATGGCTGTTTTTTTACCCAGAGGTCCAAGGGAAGCATGGGTCTCTGGCACTTTTCCTTCTGGTTGGAGGTACACTTTGTGCAGTTTATGGGTACAAGCTGGAACTGTCTTCTGTCTTAAACCTTCAGAATGGCCATATGTTAAATGGAATCACTGAAGAAGATATCTTGAACTACCCAAACGGTGGTGAGTGGCTGTTAGTCAACAATGAATGAACATTCTCTCCGGTCATGTGTCTTATAATTACTATTTACTGCCATTAACATCTAATCATTCACGCTGCGTCAGTACACTTGCCACGCTTCTCTTCCTGTTGTAAATCAGACGATTAGCTATTAGTACCACATTTCTGTCCCCTGTTCAGAATTCCTTTCCACTCTATATCTGCTGAGGATTAGCGACCAGTATACAAGCAAGACTGGAACCTGCAGCATTGTCTTGAAGTTTCTTTTTTCCAGTTTCTTATATAGCACTGACATACAGTATTGTGCAGTGCTGTAAACCTATTACAATTACCCATATCAGTGACTCCCCCCAACCATCTACTGTACTTTAAGGATTGGTGAATCGAAATTCGAATGAAATAACCCGATTTGTACCTAATTTCCAAAAAACTTAGGAGAGAGGGAATATCTTTCCCAGAAACCCAGAGGGCACTGCCTGGCCTACAATACTCCACACATGTACTACACATACTAGGCATTCTCCATAATGAGGAACCCAGAGTAGTATACCAGTCTCTCACTGTCTCTCACTTTCAGAAAAAAACAGGAGACCAATTTTTTGAAGAATTCGACAAACTTGAAACGAACCAAATCTCAAAAAGGTTCGCTCTTTACTAGGTCTGTGTATTGAGGAAGCAGTGGAGGAGCTCTATACAAACTCCATGTAAACTTTGCCGTGATTACATTTGAATTCAACAACCCATACTGCAAAGCAAGAGAGACTGCTTCTCTGTTAATGTATGCTACCTCAGCTGTTTAGCCAACGGCCAGGAAGGCATACTCCCCTTCATTTCTGCCATTAGTTTAGGTACAATTGTACTTTCATGCATTATTGAATTAAGATGTAACCACGTCAATTAAAGGACTTTTCCCACCAAAGACAGGGATGTCTGATGCACTGACAATGGTATTTCTACTGCTCTTTCCATTCTGGTCTATAAAAGTTTGCTCAGCTGTTTCTGTAATTCCCATAGCCTAGAATAAAGAGAGGAATGAATGCAGAACAGCTTGCCCATACACAAGAATGGAGAGAGGAAGGGGCGGCTGTCTAATGGGGAGAATCAGGGGTCAGGTGGGAGTCCAAAAGGAACACACCTATGTATCAGACATTCTTGTTGTATCCTGCAACTTCCCATGAATGTCTTTCATGCGAAAACAATTTAATATATAATAGGGCTTGGTGGAAGCAGATTAATCAGGTCTCCATCAGGCGCAGCACGAGGAACAACAGGGTTTAATTCAGAAATAACAGCAAAGCATATGCATATACAGTAACTTTCAGTAAGATCAGAATCTCAGCACATCTGCTTCTGGCTTTCTTCTCTCTCAGCTCTCTCTCTCTCTCTCTCTGTACATGTGCAGCGAGTCTCCACCCTTCCTGCCCTTTCTTTTTAACAGTACTTTATTAACAACATAATACTGTGTTGTTGCAATACACAGAATAATGAGCATTATTCCAACACGGCTATAGAAAGAAAGATAGATAGATAGATAGATAGATAGATAGATAGATAGATAGATAGATAGATAGATAGTATTAGAAAAAAAAGCAGCACTCCTTTTTTCTACTACTATTAAGCAGACTCTGGTCTCTGGTCCATATTGAAGGATTTGTACCCTCATTGCTGTGTGCTGCTTTTTACTTTTGTTCTTTCTTTCTTTCTTTCTTTCGAGATAGATAGATTATAGATATAGATCGATAGATTGATAGATGTGACAAATATACTATGCTATAAAGGTGCGAAAGTAGTACCGTTCAACTACTTATCGCCTCCAATCCAACTAGGAGTTACAAGTTACAAGCTACAACATGCTTATTAGACCAAATTTCTACAAAAGTTTAGCGTAAATGGGGGTGTGCTGCCGACTATATGCAAACTGAATGGGGGGGGGGGGTAAATGATTGTCATAATGATTGTTCATCCCCCATTTCACTTTGCAGCGGGCTGCGTAAAAAGGTTGTTTAAACGAGCGCCAATCGACTCGTATATCTAAAAGACCATTAGTCATAAATTGTTTTCTTGTTTGTCAGCACACTGCATCCAAGGCTCAACCTTTGTAGGAATTTGGTCTAATAGTCCTGTTTGCTTGTTTGTTGGGTGATCGGTGGCACATATTGGGAATGAGCTAAGTATTGGGAATGAGCATTCATATGAGAATTGGGCCACTTGACTCAATAAACAGTCCATAGTTTCAAGTGTGTTAATTTACTGAAAGGTTATCCTGTTATTTTTTTCAATTATTGATACCCTATTGTGTTGTGCCCAACCACATCTAAAAACTACTCAAAAGCACGCACATATTTCAATGAACTTGTGCTAAAGGTTAAAAGATTTTGTTTTTGAAGAGAAATTCAGTAAGGCCACCTGTAGGACAGAGTAGGATACAAAGACCTCTGTGAAGGCCCATCGACTCCTTGCCCTCTCTTCTATGGAGCCACGTGGTGCTTTCATAAAACAGAGAATGTTATATTTCTATATGATGTAAAATATTTTTATTGACAGGTAAAAATTATCCTCAGAGCTGCACTGCAATAAAGAATGGAAAGAGTGGCCTGTATGTGGTGGAGCCAGTACCAAATAAGCGCCTGTTGGTATGGTGTGAACTTGGTGGGGAAGATGGAGGCTGGACTGTCATTCAAAAGAACTGTCGGAAAAATCCAAGGATCTGGGATACTACTTGGGATTGCTACAAGAAAGGTTTCGGAGATCTAAAAAGTGACCATTGGCTGGGTAATGAACATATCCATTTATTGAGCACTCAACAGTTACACCATGCACGTTTTCGTGTGCGTTCTGCAGCTGGAATACAACACCTAGCCAATTATGACTCATTCTCGCTTGAGGGTGAAAATCTTTGCTATCGGATTAGGTTGGGACGGTACACTGGAAATGCTGGTGATGCTATGACATCTGGAGAGCCCAGTGCTGGACATGACAATATGAAATTCTCCACACGTGATCAAGACAACGATTTATCAGGGTCAAACTGTGCATATATTGGAGGTGGGGGGTGGTGGTATGACAACTGCAGGTACGCTAATCTAAATACAGGTGCTGGCATCTATTGGCAACAACTGTGCAGGGGAGATTGTCAGTCAAGTGATATCCTTATACAACCTGTTGAAAACTGTTCAGAAGACAATGGAGGAGGTGGGGGTGATGGCGGAGGTGGGGGTGATGGCGGAGATGGAGGCGGTGGTGATGGGGGAGGAGGTGGTGATGGAGATGGAGGAGGGGATGGAGGAAATGGAGGTGGTGGTGATGGAGGTGGTGGTGATGGAGGTGGTGGTGATGGAGGTGGTGGAGATGGAGGTGGTGGAGATGGAGGTGGTGGAGATGGAGGAGGAGGAGATGGAGGAGGAGGAGGAGGTGGAGATGATACAACACCCAATCCATGTAAACATGATTAAAAAAATGCATACTTCTTATATGAATTTATACACTGCTTCAAGATCTGTGTTTTTCTTTTATATTCCATCCTGATTCAATGCACACTTCTCTACCATTTCATGTTCTATACTTTAAAAATTTTAAATAAAAAGAAAACATAAGAAAATTTATTTTCTCTCTGGATCAATAGGCTTATGTCTCATGCATACTGCTGTCCGTGTAACAATGGAGTCCTTATTCATTATTAATTATGTATGCTCGAAACCAAGATTCATTATTTGAGTATTAACTTGATTTTTGGGTATAATACTGAGACATTTTGAATTTATGATTCGTTCTAGGATTATTCCGTCTAATGAAGCCTATCACTATCTGCATATTGTTATGGCTGTTACAGAATGAACAGTCAGCACAGTGCTAACATATGCATTTGCCATTCAAGTGTCATTTATGTTGCATTGCTATTTGAAGAAGCTCAGGATAATTATAGACAACAAGATGGTTTCAGCTAAAGCGAAGACGATAATCTGTCCTCTGAGTGAAGAATTGGATTTAGGTTGAACAATCATTTGAGTGACACTCATTTTATTAGTAGCTGACTCACATAAGGTGATGTGCTCTAGTTATTTCTACCAGTTATCACATCTGTACATCATTTCAGTCTATGGTTAACATCAGTATGGAAGTTTGTGTTCTGATGTCACAAAATATGCAAATAAAATAAATAAATGGGTTGTCCGGGACTGGAATATTGATGTCCTATCCTCAGGAAAAGTCACCAATATCTGATCGATAATCTCATCGATAGGGGTCTGACTCATGGCACCCCCATCAATCAGCTGTTTGAAGAGGCCATGGCACTCCGGTGAGCAATGCGACCTCTTTTTCGGCCATGGCGCTGTGCTTGGTATGATGTTAGGAGGCCACAATGCTCACCTGGACCATTTTGCACAATATATGTAATTAAGCCATCGTGCTGTATATATATTTTATTCCCTGATAAACCTGGATAAGAGTCAGAAACAGGGGAAATGCGTCGGAACATTAATAGATTTAGAGAGGGGGCAGGAAAACCGACTTGAGGGATAGATGCCATGGCAGGGGATTAGGTCTGTCAGGATACTTATCATTCTCATTTTAAGGCCCTCCCTCCCCCCATTATTATCTACATGACCAAGAGAACCCAAACCTGGATTCACCACTCGGACCTGGAATTTAATGACCGAACCGGCTTATCGTCACCCAGGAATTGTGAGTGACCACAGAGTGATAATCTATTTATTTCCTGCCTTACATATTTCTTCTATATATTTTTTGTGGGTAACGTTTAAATTGATTAAATAAAGTAATATTTTTTAGATTAGGGTTGTTTCCAGTGACATGAAAGTTAACACATAAGACAATCCACAGATCTTTAAAAAAAATTTAAAAAAATCGCAGAAATTCCTTTGTTTTGCATTCAAAACTGTGAGAAATATATAAATATTTCTTGGGTTGGCGTCCCAACAGACCAGGTAATTTCCCCATCTTTCTGATATATTTTAGATCATACCTGCTCTGCCTGCAAGGCATACCTGCCAACTACCCACAACATCTGGGAGGCTCCTGATAAAAGGGGGTGGACTCCTGGACCCCTGGAAAAATTGGTAAATCTATCAGGGACTGCAAAAACATCCTGGCACCTACAAGATGGTAGACCTGTGTGTGGCACCAGGATCATCATCAGACTCAGCCCAGCATCCACAACACATTGAGAGGGCACCACAACACGTAAAGGGTGCACGCCTACAAATAAAGAAGGCATAGTTTATGAAAAAGGGCATGTCAATGAACATAAAAAATAAAAAATTACCAACATGTGTTGCTAGCTAAGTTCTTGAACATCCCAGAGGACTCTTCCCAAAAGTTGGCAATCATATTTTATGCAAGAGACTGCAGGAGGAGATCCTCCTCACTGCTATGTCTGTAATAGGAGACCTGGAGGATAATCCTCACTCAATCACATCAGCTTTTCATAAGCACTTCAATGTACAAAGATAGGGGATCAGTTCAAATGTCATACAGCACTCCTCGCCCATAAGAGGCATGGAAAGCTAGTGTGTGAACAAGCACCAAGCTTTTTACTCTTGATTGAAGTGTACAATAGGCCCCTTAAACGTCAGGATAATATAGTAACATAGTACATAAGGCCGAAAAAAGACATTTGTCCATCCAGTTCGGCCTGTCATCCTGCAAGTTGATCCAGAGGAAGGCAAAAAAAAACTGTGAGGTAGAAGTCAATTTTCCTCACTTTAGGGGAATAATATACCTGTATATTTGTTCCAATTTCCAACTTTTTCATACAGTATCTATGTTCAATTCTCATAGGATACATACAAATGAGAAAATGTTGTAGGACACTGACAATTTGAGACTTTGATGGACCTAATTATCCAAATAGGGTCAACTCATCTATGATGCCATCGCCGCTCCCGCCATTAGAAAGTTCCTTTAATGTATTCATATATACCAAGGTATTACAGCTTGCCTTCACAAACAGAGGTTTCAGTTTATTCTACCATTCTAGGCTAAGATGTAATAGTCTCTTGAGATTTCACAACAGTGGGCTGAAATTAAAATGGTGGATGTCAGAAGTCGCACTTATAATGCTTACAACAGGAGTTTATACATATTTATGAGTGAATGTGGATAGCAATCTTTATTGCTTATTGGAACACCGCTATATTCATCCATGAAAATGAGCTAATCCAGAGACACTTCAGATCAGGTCACTGTTATATTAAATCTAAATATACAGTATATTTGCATATATATTCATATATGTATATACTGTGTGTTTATTCACCAGAATTGCTCCTTTTATTGTGAACACTAGACTGCTGCATGTGATAGACATGCTGATTTCAGTCTTCCAGTTAAGAGTCAACATGAAGTGGTTTTTGAGAGTTCCGTGCAGCACAGTCAGTCAACATGCACGATCTGCTGGTTTTTCTGTATAAGGGTAGGTTCACACAGAGTTTTTAGAGGAGTTTTTGAGGCAGATTTCCCTGCAGGTTTTCCAGCCAAACCCAGAAAAAGATTTGAAAGGAATCATAAATATAAAGGAAGGACTTCCCCTTCTCCTTCCTGCTGGATCCACTTCTGTCTTTAGCTAAAAAAGGAAAATCTGCCTTAAAACCTCCTGCAAAACAATTGTGTGAAGCACTTAAATCAGTGCCTGGAGGGCAGGTTAAAGGGGTTGTCTCACTTCAGCGAATGGCATTTATCATGTAGAGCAGGCATCCTCAAACTGCGGCCCTCCAGCTGTTGCAAAACTACAACTCCCAGCATGCCCGAACAGTCTACAGGTATCAGCCTACAGCAGGGCATTGTGGGAGTTGTAGTTTTACAACAGCTGGAGGGCCGCAGTTTGAGGATGCCTGATGTAGAGGAAGTTAATACAAGACACTTACTAATGTATTGTGATTGTCCATATTGCTTCCTTTCCAGGCTGGATTCATTTTTCCATGACATTTTACACTGCTTGTTTCCATGGTTACAGACCACCCTGTAATCCATCAGCGGTGGTCGTGCTTGCACACTATAGAAAAAAGCGTCCGCCTCTCTGGTGGCCGGGACCATGGTAGCGCACATAGGCTAGTGCTTTTTCCTATATTGTGCAAGCACGACCACCATTGATGGATTGCAGGGTGGTCTGTAACCATGGAAACGAGTAGTGTATAATGTAATGGAAAAATTAATCCAGCCAGCAAAGGAAGCAATATGGATAATAACAATACATTAGTAAGTGGCTTGTAATAACTTCTTCTACATGATAAATGCCACTTACTGAAATGAGACAACCCCTTTAAGTCTGCATATAATGGAATAAATGAGACTCCGTGCTTCACAGCAGACACCTTGTCTGCCACTCATTAAAGGGGTATTCCCATCATAATGATCACTGTTAAATCTGTTAATGATTTGACAGTGATCATTTTTGTAAATATATTTGATTAACCCATTCCCACCGTTTACGAGAAAATTCATCCCTACTTACCTCATTGTTGTCATTCGGTCTCCCCTGGTTACGGCCACCGCTCTTCTCCGGAATCCCGGTGGCCGCGCTTGCGCAGAAGACTCCTTCTTTTCTCCCGGCCGGGCCGCTCGCTGTCCTGAACGCGCACGCCGCCGCACATGCACGATGGTGACTTCTTCCTGGCCAGAATAGTACAGAGCCGCGAACGCCGGCTTTGTACTATACTGGCCAGGAAAAAGTCACCATGGCGCATGCGCGGCGGCGTGCGCGTTCAGTCCAGCGCGCGGCCCGGCCGGGAGAAGACTTCAATCAAGATGAAGCCCGCCCCTAGCCAGAATACAGGAAGTGAACGGCGCGCAGGCAGCAGGTAAGTATGAAAAGGCGAAGTGGGATAACCCCTTTAACCTGTGGGTCATGAAAACTAGTTCATGTTAACTCCTAAAGGCCCCTTTACACTAATCAATTTAACAGGTGATTGTCAGGAAGGAAGCGTTTCTTCCCGGCAAGCACCTGCTCACCAGTGGAGGAGATCACTACATTTACATGCAGCGATCTCCTCCACAGTATGGAGTGGAACAATCACTAATGCCATCGCTTGTCTCCATACAGAATCATTGTTTGCCAGCAGCAGAGCATGTTTAGATGGCACGATCTGCTGCTGGCAAACAATGATTTTGGTGACTGGACAAATTATCATATTACCCGATGAACGAGCGTTTTATTAATTCATCAGGTAATAGGCGTCAACTTTACACCGGCAGATAATCGCAAACGAGTAAAGGGATCTTAAAGGCTAATGCACATGACCATATGGCCGTGGAGCCCAAATTGCTAACCGCAAACAGCGGATCCGCAATACACAGAAACCAGCCATGTGCACTCAGTGATCCGCAAGATATGACTGAAGATAGTACTTCACCTATCTTTTGCAGAGCGGAGGCATGGATCGCACCACAAAAAGATAGAACATGTTCTATCTTTGGCCGTATCTTGCAGATTGTGGACCCATTCAAGTCAATGGGTCCACACCACACTAACGAGTGCACACAGCCTGTGCCTGTGCATTGCGGAGCACTATTTGTGGTCCGCAGCATGGGCACTGAGCCAGTACGTTCGTATGCATGATCTCTAAGTGATAGACAGCTGAAAGCAGCGGGTTTTTAATTACAATATGCTACCCTCATGTTCTCTTTAAATGACAAATTTATTCTGCTGACCATTCTCACACGGTTTGTTCTAATGAAGAGTGATTTAAATAGCTGTGTGGATTTCTCTTTAACCCCCTTAGCAGTTTTGCCTGAGCTCTGCTTGGGCTTTGAGAAAAGGACCTAACAGTTCATCCCCAGCAGAGCTCTGACAGCAGAGGGAGGGTTTAGAGCTCCTTTAAGCCTTCATACCATGAGCTGTGCAACCTGGTCTTATTTGAAAGCAGGCAATCTAGGCTTTAAAACAAGACCAGAATCACAGCATGACCTCCTCTACATTGAGAGATATAGCCTTTAGAACTTGGGTTGGGAGTGATAGTCTGAAAGTGAAAGCAGACCCAATTTTTAAAGGCTATATTTCCCTACCTATAGGTGCTAATGCTTTCAGGCAAAATCAGCTGTCAGCTTTCAAACAAAACTAGGCCTACATCTCTAGCTGTAAAGAAATATGAAGGGTTAAATCAGTCCTACCCCCTTTGTCTGGCTCTGATCTCAGTCAGCCAGGCATGGGAGGGGGGCATTGGGGGAGCCAACAGTTTGGGAGAAGAGAAAAAAAAACAGCCTCCCCTATGACCCTAGAAGGAAGATGACATGTGCATCTATGCATGCTACCTGTCTCTCTCTCCTCCATCAGTCAGAACACATGCTTTCTGATTTTCATACATGGGGACCATTTTTATCGAGAAGGAGTAAAAGGTGAGCACTTTACCATCTAATCGCTCCTCTGCACCATTTATTGAAGCCACAAACCAGATGTTTGCCATGGTCTGGATCATGGCATCAAGTAAGTCACACCAAATACTTGTACCACACACACCCTACACACTTAAGTAATGACTTGGCTAATCGTCTCATTTGACCTGTATGCGGCACAAGCACCAATAAAAACAGTACAAAATAAAAGCCTCCCCCTCTGGGCTCTACCTAAACACATTAACTAAAGCCCTGACTAAACCACAGGTCACAATTTATATAGCATCAGGCCCGGCTTTCCCAGCCAAACAGTTCTCCAGCCCCAGGCTATACAATACGAGTCCCTTTGGGGGATTGTGGCCCAGCAGTCCTCCCAACTCTGGCCTTGTGACCCTTGTACCGCAGACCTCATTGCGTCCCCCAAATAACAGGCTGTCACTTAGCCTCATGGTCCCTCAGCCTACCCGGCTAAGACCACTACAAACCTCTGCAGGTCTTTGGTCCCGGATAACAGACTTTCCCAGACCGACACCCTGGGAGGTGCTTTATCCCAGTCTGATTATCCCTGCGATCCTCTCTGGACCAAGGGAACAACTGTCCTGGAAGGTTGTGGATTGGCAGATCCCACTTCCAGTCCTATCTACCAATCCAACTAAAATACAGCACAGAATATACCAAAAACAACCTTGTCTCAGCAACCTTCATGCTGCTGAGACTATTGCATCCCGGATTTTAGCTATCCCACCCAGCTGAGGTATCTGAGTGGGATATACACACCTTATCACAGCTGCCATGCACATTACAGGCATAATTGCAAAAGTACAGTCGCCTGCCATAGATTGTACTGAGAGAGACTTTAGAAAGACATAAAGAGAAAAGAGTGCCATAACCAGTGGCGTAACTAAAAATGACTGGACCCTACAGCAAATTTTTGAACATGCGCCTCCTACCCAGCAACCTCTTTGCAATCCCCTCCTCCCGTGCAACCCTCACTCGTGTGGCTAGTCAATTTTGTTCTTGCCGACCAGGCCCGGCAACCGCTCCATCCTTTTTCTACATTGTCTCTGTATATAATGTCATTTTATAACACTGAGGTGGCCCTAACAATAAAATCTTTTAGTCCTCTTTCGGGGCGGGCCCCTTCTGAGTTCAGATCCCAAAGCAGCCGCTTCCCCTATAGCTACACCCCTAGCCATAACTCCCATCCTTTCCTAGATCCATACACTGCTATCTGGGAGAGAATTCCACTGTGCACAGTTGGAACTGTCTTTTTTTATATTTGGATGTACTACAGCTCCTATTTTGCACTACAGAGATGAGAGATGTATAATCTGTCTGGCCTGGTTACTGACTCTTTCACTATATGCTGGCCACTGCACATTGCCCACGCCCTTCCTTGCACCCATCCAAACACAGAACATCAAGAGCACCCCACCTACTAGAGATGAGCAAAGCGAAGTCAAACAAATTGACTTAGCTCCAAATTTCAGGAAAAATTTAACTTGTCACGAAGCCGAATTTCCTCACGCTTTGTGGTACCAAATCTATTTTTCCTGAAATAGCAGTAAAAACAAAGAAATACATACTCGGCTCATCCATTTGCTCGCGAAGAGGCCGTAGCGGCCAACTTGATCGAAGAAACTGCGCAAAATCTCACGTGCGGTGGCGTGTGACTTGTTCTTCAATCAAGGTGGTGCAACAGCCTCTCCATTAGCACATCTATAAGGCGAGTATGCATTTTTTTTACCCTGATTAACCTCTGAAAGGCCTCAATTTTAAAGTCAGATGCCACGATCAGCGATGAACGCGGCATCTGAGGGGTTTAATGATGGGGGGCGGCGTGATTGCCGTTTCCCATTATTGTGCCCACTACATTCAATGGAATGTGATTCATGACAAAGTAATTCATAACAAATCAAATTTCTTTGTGAAATTCGGCGAAGCAGCCGAATCAAATTTTTGTTAACTTTGCCCATCACTACTAGCTACCATCAGGCAGGAGCAATCGGTGAGAGGATAGCCACTGTGACTAACTGTGTTTTAACAGGAGCAACTACCCCTCTCATCCTCCACTCTGTGTCCTCAGAAGCTCCCTTCACAAGTAGTATAACATAACAAAAATGACATCAATTTGGCGTAATCATACTGCCCCACATAATAAAGTTATCATGTTATTTATACCACAAAAGGAACGCCGTAAAAATCCCACAAAATAATTTTAGAATTGCTGTTTTTTTAATCTTCCCTCTAAAAATAAAAAATAAAAGTTACTTAAAGGGAACCTGTCACCTGGAAAACACATATTAAACCAACCACAGTAAAGTATCCCCCTCTGTGTTGCTCAGTGTCGGACTGGGGGGCCTAGGGCCCACCAGTGGGAGTCATTCTAGGGGCCCACCCTACAGCTGCCATAAACACAAATATTACTTGTTCATTTTCTGGGCTTACATACATGAATCTTTGCAGTTTAGTACACAATACAGTTTGCAAAACAGAATGGTATTGTGCACTGCACGATATCAAAGTGTTTATTATTACGCAACTCATTGAAGTTGATAATTTATCTGTTATTTACAGTCAGTAGTAGTTTGGATAACACTCACACATGGAAATTCCTTATCCTTGATGAACCACCCTTTCCCTCATCCTAAACAATATCCAAAGTAAAGTAAATGTTTGTCGGCATCTTCAAATAGAAAAGTGTACTGGAGTAAATAGGCCACCATGTAATCATCCCTATAGGGTCTTTCTTAAGTGTCTTGACCACTTGAGTAAGACCCTATAGGAGTCGATACGTGGTGGCGAACGCCGTATTCACTCCAGTAAACTTTTTCATTTGAAGATGCCGACAGACATTTACTTTACTTTAGGCTGACAGTTATTTTTTTTCTGTCTTTGTTATCATGGTGGTATTCATGTATGATACAGATCCAAAATAGGGTCATGTGCATGAACATCCGTACACAAACCATTCATTTTTTCAGATTACATTTTTTATTGAGTTTTTCAAATAAGTAGATAAAAATGTGATACAAAAGGTAACAAATTGCAATGTCATGCAGTGCCGTATTGTCATGGTCTTACCTTCTTGCTGTTCTCCTTCGTTTGACATGTGCTGGCGGCCATCTTGGTTTCTGGGTTTCTTGTAGCCTCCCACCCTGCGGCTCCTCCTTCCCACTGGGAGGAGCTGGATGCCTAGCTCATATATATAGGAGGTCTGTGGCTTCAGTTCCTTGCTTGGTCCCCCTGTGTTCACATGCTTCTAGTCTGCTGCTGCTTCTGGTTCCTGATCCTGGTTTCGTCCGACTACCCTGCTGGTTCCTGATCCTGGTTTCGTCCGACTACCCTGCTGGTTCCTGATCCTGGCTTCGTCTGACTACCCTGCTGGTTCCTGATCCTGGCTTCGTCTGACTACCCTTCTGGTTCCTGACCTCTGGCTTCGCAAAGACTCTGCTTCGGTTTCGCCATCCGTTTGGACTTTTGCTTTACAGCTTTATTTTCAATAAAGCCTTCTTATTTTCACTTATCTCTTGTTGTACGTCTGGTTCATGGTTCCATGACATTAGGACCAAGCCATGAATTCTGACGGTACAGGGCCATCCTCGCTACCCACGCTGGTTGCCAGACTTGATCAGCAGGATCACCTGTTGGGTCGGTTCGCTGTGGCGTTGCAAACCCTGCTTGAACGCACGGCTCATTTCGCTCCCGTTGCCGATGGGTCGGTTGTCGCTCCTGGGCCCGCTCCTACTGCCGCTCCGGTTGTTGCGCCAGAGTCTACCCCGACACCTGTTGTTGCACCTGCGGTGTTTCGGGGTATGACCGGTTCTGCCCCTCTTCCACAGCGCTTTGGGGGAGAGCCAACTCAGTGCCGAGGTTTCCTTAACCAGGTGGGCATTTATTTCGAGTTGCTGCCACATGCCTTTCCTACTGAGAGATCAAAGGTGGGCTTCTTGATCTCGCTGCTCTCGGACAAGGCCTTGGCCTGGGCCAGCCCTTTATGGGAGAACAACAATCCGGTGGTTGCCGAGTTTTCCGGTTTTGTTGCTTCTCTTCGGAAGGTATTCGATGTGCCGGCTCGTGCTGCCTCTGCTGCGAAGCTCCTTATGTCCATCAGACAGGGTTCACGATCCGTAGCTGAATACGCCATTGAGTTTCGTACCCTGGCAGCAGAGGTGGGCTGGAATAATGAGGCTCTGGTCGCTGCTTTCTCTCATGGTCTCTCGGATGCCTTGAAGGATGAGGTTGCAGCTAAGGACCTACCAGTGGAGCTCGAGTCTCTTATTTCTTTCCTGATTTTGATTGACACCAGACTCAGGGAGAGACCTTCCTTTAAGGAGAGCCTGCGGAGGTTTTCTAACAGATTGGCGCCTACGTTTGCTGTCCCACCCGTGCCTCCCTCTCCTCCCACGCCTCCTGGGGATGACTTGTCTGGGGGTGAACCCATGCAGCTGGGGTTTGCTCGCCTGTCCGAGGGGGAGAGGGTACTCCGGAGACGCAAGGGCCGATGCATGTACTGTGGTCTCGGTGGGCATTTTCGGTTGGCATGTCCGAACCGTCCGGGAAACGCTCGCACCTGAGATCCTGACGGGGGCAGATCTTGGGTGGAGTCTCCTCGTCCCCGGTTTCCCGTGTTGACAAACCACTGATCACTGTTGTCCTCTCCTGGGTCGGGGGCTCGGTGACGACCCAGGCGTTGGTGGACTCTGGTGCTGGTGGTTTGTTCATTGATAAGGTGTTCGCTGCCGCCAATTCCATTCCTCTGCAGGCTCGAGGTTCCCCACTGGCTCTTGAGGCGATAGACGGCAGACCCCTTCTGCCGCCACACGTGACTCATGAGACCCTTCCAGTGGGGATAGCCATTGGTGCCGTTCACAGAGAGTCGGTCTGCCTCCAGGTTATTTCGTCTCCACACTACTCGGTGGTATTGGGGTACCCCTGGCTCCGGAAGCATAATCCGACTTTCGATTGGAGATCGGCCGAGATCCTCTCGTGGTCACCGCAGTGTGGGGCTAGTTGCATCCATGGGTCTGTCAAGTTGCTGTGTACTTCCTCGGACTCTCTGTTGCCTCCTGAATACGAGGAGTACCGGGATGTATTCGATAAGGTGCGCGCGGTTGCCCTACCTCCGCACCGCCCATACGATTGTGCCATAGAGTTACAATCTGGTGCCGTTCCTCCTCGTGGCAAGGTCTATCCACTGTCGGTAGCGGAGAATGAGGCCATGGAGGAGTACGTGAGGGAGGCGCTTTCACGCGGACACATTCGCAAATCCTCGTCCCCGGCAGGGGCTGGATTTTTCTTTGTGAAAAAGAAGGGCGGTGAGTTGAGGCCTTGCATCGATTACAGGGGTCTCAATCGCATCACGATCAAGAACGCTTACCCGATACCCTTGATTTCCGAGCTGTTCGATCGCTTTAAAGGGGCCACGGTCTTTACCAAACTCGACCTGAGGGCGGCATATAACCTGGTAAGGATCAAGGCGGGCGATGAGTGGAAGACCGCGTTTAACACCAGGACCGGTCATTATGAATCCTTGGTTATGCCCTTTGGGTTGTGCAATGCGCCCGCAGTCTTTCAGGAATTCATCAACGATGTTTTCCGTGACCTGTTGCAGCAGTGTGTGGTGGTCTATTTGGATGACATCTTGGTATATTCTGAATCCATGGAGGCCCACATTCTGGATGTCAGACGAGTGTTGCAACGGTTACGAGAGAACAAGCTGTTCGGTAAGCTTGAGAAATGCGAATTTCACCGATCCCAGGTAACCTTCTTAGGTTACATCATTTCCGCTGAGGGGTTCTCCATGGATCCTGAGAAGGTTTCGGCTGTCTTACAGTGGCCCCAGCCCAGTGGTCTTCGTTCCCTGCAGCGCTTTTTGGGCTTCGCCAATTATTATCGGAAGTTCATCAGGGACTTTTCCATGCTAGCCAAGCCTCTCACGGATCTGACCAGGAAGGGCAGTAATTCCCAGGTCTGGCCGCTCGAGGCCATCCGAGCTTTTGAGGCTCTAAAGTCCGCCTTTGTGTCGGCTCCGATTCTGTCGCATCCCATCCCTGGGTTGCCCTTTGTCCTCGAGGTGGACGCGTCTGAGACGGGAGTAGGCGCCCTTCTGTCTCAGCGTAGAACACCAGAGGGTCCTCTGCTTCCTTGTGGGTTTTACTCCCAGAAACTGTCTTCCGCGGAGTGCAACTATCAGATTGGTGACAGGGAGTTATTGGCCATCGTGCAGGCCCTTAAAGAATGGAGGCACTTGCTCGAGGGTTCGGTGGTTCCGGTCCTCATCCTGACGGACCACAAGAATCTGACCTACCTTTCTGAGGCCAAGAGATTGACACCACGTCAGGCCAGATGGGCTCTGTTCTTGTCACGTTTTAATTACGTGGTCTCCTACCTACCCGGTTCCAAGAACATCAGGGCGGATGCCTTATCACGGCAGTACTCCGAGCTGTCCAGGGAGGAGTCGATTCCGACTTCGGTCATACCTCCGAATCAGATCTTGGCCGCCATTCGCACCAGCCTGACCTCTCCCCTGGGTGAGCAGATTTTGGCGGCTCAATCTGGTGCTCCCTCTGGGAGACCCAACGGCAGATGTTTTGTGCCTGAGGAGTTGCGCACTCGGTTGTTGCGAACCTACCATAACTCCAAGACCGCGGGGCATCCTGGAAAGAATCAGCTGTCCTGGGCTGTTTCACGTCTGTTCTGGTGGCCTTCCCTACGTTCCGACATCGCCGCATATGTAGCGGCATGCTCCGTTTGTGCCCAGAGTGAGTCCCCTCGGCACCTTCCGTTGGGCCTTCTGCAACCCATAGCCACCGGGGAGCGCCCATGGTCACACCTGGGGATGGATTTCATTGTGGACCTCCCTGCATCCCGAGGCCATACAGGCATTCTCATGATTGTGGATCGGTTTTCCAAAATGTGCCACTGTGTTCCTCTCAAGAAGTTACCCTCTGCACAAGAGTTGGCCACGATTTTTGCCAGGGAGGTCTTCCGGTTGCACGGTTTGCCCAAGGAGATTGTGTCGGATCGGGGGAGTCAGTTTGTGTCCAGGTTCTGGCGCGCCTTTTGCTCCCAGTTGGGGATTCATCTCTCCTTCTTCTCGGCCTACCACCCTCAGTCCAATGGGGCCGCAGAACGATCCAATCAGGCCTTGGAGCAATTCCTTCGTTGCTATGTCTCCGATCACCAAGACAATTGGGTTGACCTCCTGCCTTGGGCTGAGTTTGCCAGGAACACGGCGGTGAACTCTTCCTCTGGGACGTCTCCCTTCATGGCCAATTATGGGTTCCAACCTGCCGTGTTACCGGAGGTATTCTCTCCCCAGGATATTCCGGCTGTGGAGGATCACCTTTCCGTCCTACGTGCTTCTTGGGTACTCATCCAGAAGTCCCTTGAGGTCTCTGCGCAGCGCCAGAGACTCCAGGCTGATCGCAGACGAGCGCCTGCTCCTTCCTACCAGGTCGGAGACCGTGTATGATTGTCCACCCGCAACCTCAACCTTCGAGTGCCCACTCCCAAGCTGGCGCCTCGCTTTGTTGGTCCCTTCCGAGTGCTTCGCAGGGTAAACCCGGTAGCCTATGCCCTTGCGCTTCCTCCTGGCATGCGGATCTCCAACGTGTTTCATGTCTCCCTGTTGAAGCCACTGGTGTGTAATCGTTTCACTTCCTCGGTTCCTCGGCCTCGTCCGGTCCAAGTGGGTAATCGTGAGGAGTATGAGGTGAGCAATATCCTGGACTCACGCCTGGTCCGCGGTCGGGTGCAGTTTCTGGTCCATTGGCGTGGTTATGGTCCAGAGGAGCGTTCCTGGGTTCCCTCCGCAGATGTCCATGCTCCTGCCTTGCTCCGAGCCTTCCACGCACGCTTCCCTCAGAAACCGTTCTTTACTCCGCGGAGGAGGGGCCCTTGAGGGGGAGGTACTGTCATGGTCTTACCTTCTTGCTGTTCTCCTTCGTTTGACATGTGCTGGCGGCCATCTTGGTTTCTGGGTTTCTTGTAGCCTCCCACCCTGCGGCTCCTCCTTCCCACTGGGAGGAGCTGGATGCCTAGCTCATATATATAGGAGGTCTGTGGCTTCAGTTCCTTGCTTGGTCCCCCTGTGTTCACATGCTTCTAGTCTGCTGCTGCTTCTGGTTCCTGATCCTGGTTTCGTCCGACTACCCTGCTGGTTCCTGATCCTGGTTTCGTCCGACTACCCTGCTGGTTCCTGATCCTGGCTTCGTCTGACTACCCTGCTGGTTCCTGATCCTGGCTTCGTCTGACTACCCTTCTGGTTCCTGACCTCTGGCTTCGCAAAGACTCTGCTTCGGTTTCGCCATCCGTTTGGACTTTTGCTTTACAGCTTTATTTTCAATAAAGCCTTCTTATTTTCACTTATCTCTTGTTGTACGTCTGGTTCATGGTTCCGTGACACGTATACATTGTAGAGTAATCTCCAGACAAAGGAGGTAACAAGGTATAATTTCCCATGCGTAAAGGCAGTAAGAACATGTGGCAACACATGAGCAAGAAAATCACATTGTTTACATGAAGCATAGAAGGCTATATGAATCTAAGCCTAGTAAGACATGTACATAACAAAAAAAAGGGAAAAAACAAACAAAGGAGGGCACAGAACAGTAGACCACAGACAAAGAGGAAAGGTATAGGGGAAGGAGAGGGTGGGGGAGTGCGGGATTATAGACGGGCATTACGAAACTCATCTGATCCTCGGAAAGTTTCCCAAGGGCCCCAGGTTTGAACGAATCGAGAGGTGTCCTGAGGAGAAACGCAGATGAGATCCTCCATCCGCTGATGTAGGGCAATTTCTTCAAACCATTCCTCCGGGGAGGGAGGCGTAGGTGATTTCCAATGGCGAGGGACGACCGTTTTAGTAGCCTGTAACATATACTTAAGGAGCGAAACCTTAAAAGCAGGGATGGTCAGGTCAAAGATAAACAACAAAAGTGCTTCAGGAGCGTTGGGAATGGGTATTCCCGTCACTGCCCGCACAATACGGTGCACAAAGTTCCAGTAAGGTCGCAGGATGGTGCAATTCCACCAAATGTGTAGCAAGGTGCCTTCGTCAGTACAGCACCTCCAACAGCGATCCGAAGCAGATGGAAACCATCTGTGGAGCACAGACGGCACTCTGTACCACCTGGAGAGGACTTTATAATTCGTCTCCTGCACCTTAGTGGAAATTACTGCTTTATGAGAAAGATGAAAAGCCCGTTTCCATTGAGATGGGGTGAGGTCATTCCCCAGATCACGATTCCAGGCGTGGCAGAAGGAGGGGAGCTGGTCAGAGGTCTGGAGAGCAAGCAAGTTGTAAATGGTGGAAATGTCCCTGAAGACAGCAGAGGGGGCAAGACACATTTGTTCAAACACCGTAAGGCTCCTGCGTAAAGTGTGGGTGGTGCGTATAGAGGAGTAAAAATGTTGGAGTTGTACGTATTCAAAGTTATGCCTGGGGCGTATTAGAGAGGGCTCCATCAATTGGTTTAAGTGTTTCAATCCCGTGGTAGTGAGGACATCACAGAACCGAAGGGGGCGCAATTTAGTACCAGTGAGGAAGGGTTTCGAAGATTGTCCTGGGCGAAATGCTGGGTTATCAATAATCAGCGTTAGAGGGCCAGATGTATCAATGAGGAGTGTACGCCGATTAATGGACGCAATTGACGCAAAAGTGTGATTGGCTGTGAAGGACAGTGGGGGGATTTTAAAACCCGGCTTGCCGGCTAACCAGGGAAGGACCGTGAGCGCGCATGAGGAAGAGGTGCGTGCAATATGGACCCACATTTTACTGGAATCTGAACGCAACATGTCCAAAAGTCTGGCGTATACCGCGGAGAAGTGATATAGTTTACAATCTGGCAAACCGACACCCCCAAGTTCTTTAGACCGGGTCAGAACCTCCCATTTTATTCGCGGCTTACCGGGGGCCCACACAAAACGCGTGAAACAGTGTCTGAGTTGTGACCAGAAATTGAGCGGTAATCAGATGGGTATGGTTTGCAAGAGGTAAAGCAGCTTGGGCAGTAGGTTCATTTTCAAAATGCTGACCCTGCCGAACCAAGAGAAGTCTCGGCGGTGCCATGCATCTAGGTCTTTCTGGAAACTTCGCAGAAGTGGGGCAAAGTTCAACTTAAAAAGGGCGTGCAACTCCGTAGAGATTTTAACCCCAAGATATTTAATCCCCGCCGATGGCCACTTGAATGGGAACGTAGATTTAAGCGATGAGACTAGTGTTTGAGGTAAGGATACATTCAGTGCCTCTGATTTGGTCATGTTGATTTTAAAATTTGTCCATTTACCGAAGAGTGCGATCTCTCGCAGAAGGGACGGGAGGGCGACATGGGGGTTAGTGATATATAGCAAAAGGTCATCCGCAAGGGCCGCGCATTTATGTTCTAGATCGCCAATCGTGACCCCTGAGATGTCCGGGTTGGCACGGATCGTGGAGAGGAGGTGCTCCATTACTAGAACGTACAGAAGAGGAGACAGGGGACATCCCTGGCGCGTGCCATTGCGGATGAGAAAGGGCGGAGAAAGGGTACCATTGATTCTAATTCTGGCCGAGGGCTGGTGGTAAAGACTCAGTATTTTTCCCAAAAAGATTTGGCCCAGACCCAGTTTAGACAGAACAGATCGAAGAGAGTGCCAAGATATACGATCGAAGGCTTTCTCCGCATCTAGGGACAAAATCATAAGAGGGGTGTTGGAGACTTTTGCGTGGTGTATAATGTCCAAGGTCCGGAGAGTGTTGTCGCGAGCCTCCCTTCTCGGGACAAAACCCACCTGGTCGTTGTGTATTAGGGAGGGTAAGAAAGCGTTCAATCTATTAGCTAATAATTTGGCGTATATTTTTAAATCTACGTTCAACAAAGAGATGGGACAGTAGCTAGCACACAAATGGGGATCTTTGTCGGGCTTAGGGATAACTGCGATGTGGGCCATAGTGGATTGGGGGGGAAAGGGGTCTTGGGGAGACACAGCATTGAAGACCTTCACCAGAAAGGGAGCAAGGATGGTGGAGAAAGATATAAAGAAGCCAGCGGTGAACCCATCAGGGCCCGGGCTCTTACCGCCCGGAAGGGACGCAATCACTTCCTTTAGTTCCCCTTCCGAAAAAGGCGTCTCCAAGGTAGTAGCTTGTTCGGTGGATAATTTAGGGCAATCGCTCAACGGGTAGGGAGAATCGTCGGATTCCCTAGCAGAAAGGTCAGGAAGGTTGTACAAGTCAGTATAAAAGGACTGAAAGGACGAGGTAATCTCCTCCGTCGTGTGCAATAGTTGGTCCCGAGAGTTTTTGACCGCTGGGATATGGGAAGCAGCGATATGACCCCTAAGTGCCCTAGCCAACAAGCGGCCACACTTATTACCGTATTCGTAGAACTTACTGCGACATTTTTGAACTATCCGCTTGTAGGAAGAGTCTAGTAACAGACGCGCGTCCATTCGTGCATTATGGAGGTCTCTGAGCACCGGTAGAGAGAGGGCACGCTTGTGGGTTAGTTCCAAGGAAGCCACTTTCTGCAAAGCAGCCCTGAGAGAGGCAGCTTTTTCTTTTTTAAGGCGCGAGCCATGTTTAATGAGGATCCCCCTGAGAACACATTTAAGGGCTTCCCATTGCATAGGGAGGGGCGTGGGGTCCGAGGCATGATCAGACATGAAATTAGCAACAGTGTCAGTGAGATCCTGTGTGCATACAGTGTCGAGGAGGAGAGACTCATTCAGACGCCATGTCCATTCACTTTTAGTTAAGAACGGGAGGGTGAGGGAGCAATACACCGGGGCATGGTCAGACCACAAAATGCTGCCAATGGAGGTGGAGTCCAACCATGACAGGGCGGGTTGCTGGATTAAAATGTGATCTATTCTACTATAAGAAGTGTGCGGAGCCAAAAAAAATGTGTAGTCTTTATCCGAGGGATGTTGCAAACGCCACGGATCAAGCAGTTGCAGTTGCAATAGTGCTCTTTTCACTTTCTTAATAGCTGTATAGGAAAGGGTTGCCCGTCCCGAGGAGTTATCAAGCGTGGGGTCAAAAGTGAGATTAAAATCCCCGCTAAAAATGACCGTTCTGCGAATTAGGGGCAGGGCCTTGTCCACTAAGTCAATTAGGAATGCAACCTGATTTTGGTTTGGAGCATAGGCGTTAATAATTGTGAATTCACGTCCTCCCATCAGAAGCGTGAGAATAATATAACGAGCTCCGGGGTCAATGACACAGCCCAGTACCTGGTGAGGGAGAGATTTATGTATCGCTATGGCGACACCTTTTGACTTAGTGTCTGGATTATCTGCAAAGTGCCAGGAGGTGTAATATTTATTACGAATGGCAGGAGCCTTACCGTGTTTGAAGTGAGTCTCCTGGGAGCATACGATCTGGGCCCTTTGTCGATGGAAATGGTAGAGCACCTGGGATCTCTTTTCTGGGGAGTTAAAGCCCTTCACATTAAGCGATGCCAGCTTGAGTGACGTCATACCTGTGACAGGAGGGAGGGGAAACACACAAGGAGAGAACACTAGGGATAAGGACAAGGAGGGGAAGAAAAATCTACAAACAGTAGGAGAAAAGAAAAAAGGGAGTTAACTATCAGGGTCCAAGAGACCACTGGAGGCAGTCGCTAGGGAGCTGAGATTCCCCAGGGGGTGCCTCAAACTACGTGGGAAAGGTGACAGCTTAGGAAGAGCAAACCAGCCACATTTCCTGACATGAAAACAATGAACCAACAATAAGTCCCGCCATCCAGACGGGGTCCAGAAGAGAGAAGCAAACATGGTTAAACGTGGAGCAAAAGTGTCCAAGACCATTAAAACAACAAAAGCCGCCTAGGGGTAGTCAGTCAGACGGCCCGGCCAGTGTGATGTCTTCAATGGCAGCCCACCTGCAAAACAATGTAACTACAGTTCCTAAAACAGAAGGAGGAAACAAGGTTAAGCATTATTAGTGCCAATGAGAAGCGAGCACGGGGCTCCAAAGGGGCGTTCAAGTGTCCCAGTCAGCTGAGAATCTCCGGCGACGGTTCATAGGACGCCGTCTTCTTTGCCCAGGTGGGGGCAGTGTGGACGCTATAGGTAGACCAGATCTGTTGGGCTCAGGTGAACGGGGACGACCCAGTTGGGTGGGTTTAGGATTCAGTATGGTGGGCCAAGGGACAATAGTGACAGGCGGCAAGTCCAGAGCCAACAAAAAGTCCGGCAAGTCCTCTGGGTTATGCAAAACCACTGCTTATTTCCTGGGTCCAGCAAAAAGGGCAAATGGATAGCCCCATCTGTAGGGGATTTCGCGTTCCCTCAGGAGATCCAGTAAGGGTCGGAGCGCAGCCCTCTGTGCAAGAGTGTGGCGAGAGGTCCTGTAGTAGTTGCAGGGAGGAGCCCTCGTAGGATAGAGGCGACAACTGACATGCGTAGTTCAAGATCCGTTCTTTAAGAGCATAGAAGTGAACTCTGCAGATAACATCTCTTGGCTTAGAGCTATCTGGATTGGGAGGTCTGAGAGCTCTGTGTACTCAATCAATTTCAATGTGGGTGCCCGGCGGTCGTCCCAGGATTTTATTGAACAGTCCGACCACAGTAGGCATGAGATCAGGTGTCGTGACAGATTCAGAGAGACCACTGATACGCACATTATTGCGTCGGTTGCGGTTCTCAATATCATCTAGGTGGTAATGAAGCGCATTGAGTTGTTCGCTATGAGAATGTACCGCATCTTGGAGAGTATACACTGTAGTTGATAGGGCCTCATGGTCACGGACCGTGGAGTCGATTTTAGAGCCCAGTACTTTCATGTCAGAGCGGACCTGAGAGAATTCTTGACGGCATTCTTGCAGTATGTTAGTAGCAAAAGCTGATAAGTCCTCTTTAGAGGGTAATGTGCTAATAAGAGTACGCAAGTCCGCCAGCGATGGAGGCCTGGTTTCCTCACTATGCATGACCGCTGATGCTGATGGTTGCACGCCTAGAGGGGCAAGCGGGTCGAGCACTGGCCGAGGGACTGTTTGCGGTCACCTGCACTTCCAGATGTTGATGGCGCGGACTGTCCCATGATGATCCAGAAGACCAGTGTGGTGAGGCGGCTAAGGAGTTCACTGGAGAGCGGGAGGGGATGTGGAATGGATCCAGAACCCCCTGATGAGTGACCTCCGGGAGGAGTGGGGGGCAATTGATGTGTCAGCCCATTGAATAGCCCCAACACAGGAGGGGTTGCGGCTGCCGGCAAGCTTGATAGCGCGGGCCCTTTCCATTGTAAGTGGGCTCAATAGGGCCTATCAGAGGCTCATGTGGCCAGAAAGAAGGGGCTGTAGGCCTCAGGCCTAGTCCGCATGTGTGGGCATCAGTGTGTGGGTCCAAGCCCACATTAGGAGGCATTGATAGGTGGGCCGACGGCTGTGTTTGCGGCCCTAAAGCCGGGCTTCAGCTTTCGTCGGGGGGGGCCCCGATCCAAGGTCTCGGGCGGCAGGTGGGGAGGACGCCTGGGGCATCATAAGCGTGCGGGGAGACGAGCTCCGGGACCCGCCGTTACCTGTTGCCGGCGAGGATCGAGGAAGTGGAGGCACCGAGGAGGATCGCTGGCTGCATGAAGACCGAGTCGGGCTCTCCAGGGTGACCGGGCGCGCAGGCGGCGAGTGCAGCAGCGGCTTGGCGGCGCCATCTTGTAGGCCTGTGCGACGGTCTTGGCAGGCTGGAGACAGAGCGGCCGATTGTCTGGCGAAAAGAACAGGTAGGTCTCCTTGGGATGAAGCCAGGGGAGCCGATGGACGGGCTCTACCCTTTTTTACCGATTTCCCCATCAGGATGGCTGCGGATTTGTGCAGGAGTGTGGCGGAGCTCTCAGAGAGCACGTCTTCACTCTTCCATGGCTGGCCACGCCCCCAAACCATTCATTTTTTAAACAAAAAAAATCATGTTTTAGTGTCTCCATAGTCTGAGAGCCATAGTTTTTTCAGTTTTTGGGCGATTGTCTTAGGTAAGGTATCATTTTTGTGGAATGAGATTAGATTGGCACTTTTTTGGGGGGCATATGACTTTTTGATCGTTTGTGATGTAAGGTGACAAAAATTTTTTTTTTTACACCGTTTTTATTTTCTTTTTTTACGGTCTTCACCTCAGGGTTTAGATTTCAATTTCATCATAGTTTTTTTTTTTTATGGCGTTCACCGTGCGGGGAAAGTAACATGACCGTTTTATAGATCAGGTCATTACGGATGCGGTGATATCAAATATGTGTAGGGAATTTTTTTTTTTTTTCATTTTTAATCAGTGATAAATGTGGTTTTTTATTTTTACTTTTTTTTTTTTTCACTTTTTACCCAGACCCACTTGGTTCTTGAAGATCCAGTGGGTCTGATGTCTGTATAATACAGTATAGTACACTATATAGTGTACTGTACTGTATTTTCACTTTACAAAGTCTGATTAGACCTCTGCCTTTAGCAGAAGTCTAATCAGCACCATGGACAGCCTCTGATCAGCACCATGGTGCCGACACTCTGCAAACCACTCGGCAATCCTGAGAGAGGGGGTGGGCGGATGATCGCGCGGCCCTCCCGCCCGCACTGCCGCAACCCCAACCCCGCTACGCCCGCCGGCACATAACACAGAGGGCTGCAGGGTAAAAGGTTAAACATAAAATAAAGGCATTTTGAAGTTTCTGATCCCCATGGTCACAGGGATCAGAAACCTCCCGAAAGTGCTGCAAACCGCAGGTCTGAATTGACCTGCGGTTTGCAGCGATCGCCGATATGGGGGGGGGTCACAGGACCCCCTGGTCATTGACCCTGGGTGCCTGCTGATTGATTTCAGCAGGCATCGGGTTCCGATCACCGCCCGCCGAGCGGTGGTGATCGGAAATACATAGGACGTACCGGTACGTCCTGTGTCCTTAAGGACCGGGACATCCGGGTGTACCGGTACGCCCTATGTACTAAACAGGTTAAGGGTGGGTTCACACTTGCGTTCTGGCATTCTGCTATAGGTTCTGATTATAATGGAACGCACAGACGGAATGCAAAACGGAAACCTTTAAGAGGCATTCTGTTTTGATCCGTCATAGTAGAAGTCTATGGGCAATCATAACGGATCCTGGCGACAGTACTTTGTTTTCCGTCTTGCAAAACGGAAACCAGACGGATCCGTTATACTTGCCCATAGACTTCTATTGTGACGTATTAAAATGGAATGCCTCTTAAAGGTTTCCGTTTTTCATTCTGTCTGGGTATTCAGTTATAAACGAAGCCTATAACGGAAAGCCAGAACGCAAGTGTAAACCCACCCTTATTTGCTTGTATACAGTAATTTTGGTACTGGCAATTGATGGTGCGGGCAGCGGGTGAGAATGCAAGACCTGTGCCCGCATCATAATTGCAACATAAAATGACAGCAAGTTGCAGAAAGGAAAACTACAACTCCCAGCAGGTCCTGAAGGTTTGCATCTGACAAGGCATGCTGGGAGTTGTACTTTCCAAGGGGAAAAGGCAATAAAATGTGAATAATATTTTTTTTATAGTATTTTAACAGTTATTACTGGACTGCCTGGACTAGCCTGAGACAGAGAGTGTGACGTCCACTGCCTCGGCTCTATCTGTCTTGCTCACAGGCAGGAGGCAGCTAACTGCTGGGCACCCGCGGCACACTATAAACCCGCCGCTGCGCTCTGCAGACTCCAGGGCGCGGCGGGGAACCTTACTGGCTGCGTGCCTGCGCAGCGCTGGCGGGCGGCGGCTATGGCAAGTGAAGAGGCGAGGTGAATGATCATGGCCTGGATCAGTCATCTCGCCACTTATATGACAAGTCTGACTCTGGAGACGTCACTGTCAGTGCTCATTGAAGTGGCAGGCAGCGGTGCTGGCCAGCGGGAAGCTGGAGAGCTGCCTGCCGCACAAATCATTATGAATGAAAATGCCAGGGGCCCACCGAGGGTTTCCCCATTCCCCGGTGGGTCAGTCCGAGCCTGGTGTTGGTAATCATGATTGTCTTTCCTCATTCTGTCTCCTCATATTTGTTAAAATCGCAGTTTTAATGTCTGTTGGCGCCTTCTCCAAGTCAGGCTTGAAGTCAAGAGGGCAGCGGCCTCGGGACCGCGCTTTTCTCGTGCATGCGCCATGCGCGGCCTGTTACAGCGCGATCCCAGCTCCCTCACTCACTGCCTTCATTTTGCAGACCGCATGCGCCGTTCAGTTCCATCGCGCTTGTGCCCGGCCGTCGCTTCTCGTCTTTAGCGTGAGCGTGATCACTGGCTTCAGACGCTGGAGAACGCAAGCCAGTGATCACGCTCACGCTAAAGACGAGAAGCGACGACTGGGCGCGAGCGCGATGGATCTGAACAGCGCATGCGCAGTCTGCAAAATGAAGGCGGTGAATGAGGGAGCTGGGATCGCGCTGTAACAGGCAGCGCACGGCTCATGTGCGAGAAGAGCGTGGTCCCGGCATCTTTGAGACTGTGGTCCCAGCTCTCTTCACGTCAATGACCAGGTACTCCTGTGTAGTTCTGGGCTGATACCAGACCTTTCTCAGAATCATGCTTACTCCACAAGGTGAGATCTTGCATGGAGCCCCAGGCAGAGGAAGATTGACAGTCATCTTGTGTTTCTTCCATTTTCTAATAATTGCGCCAACAGTTGTTGCCCTCTCGCCTTGGGCAGGTCTACAATTTTGTCACTGGTGTCCTTAGACAGCTCTTTGGTCTTGGCCATGGTGGAGATGTTGGGGTGTGATTAAGGCCTCATGCACACAGCCGTGTTCCACGGCCCAGAGCAGTCCGTGGTATGCCGGGCTGGATTCCTGTTCAGAGCAGGAGCGCACGGCGCCATTGGTTGCTATGACGCCGTGCGCTTCATGACCGCCGCTGCAGTACAGTAATACACTCATATAGTGTATTACTGTAGTGCAGCGGCGGCATGAAGCGCATGGCGTCATAGCAACCAATGATGCCTTGCGCTCCTGCTCTGAACAGGAATCCAGCCCGGCATACCACGGACCGCTCTCGGCCGCGGAACACGGCCGTGTGCATTCGGCCTATGTGTGTGGACAGGTGTCTTATACAGGTAATGAGTTCAAACAGGTGCAGTTAATACAGGTAATGAGTAGAAGGACTTCTTAAAGAAAAGCTAACAGGTCTGTGAGAGACAAAATTCTTGCTGGTAGGTACATGATCAAATAATTATTTCATGCAATAAAATACTAATTCATTATTTAAAAATCATACAATGGGATTTTCTGGATTTTACTTTTTTTTTTAGATTCTGTCTCTCACAGTTGAAGTGTACCCACGATAAACATTACAGACCTCTCCATTCTTTGTAGGTGGGAAAACTTGCAAAATCGCTAAACAATTATATGAATCTCAGGAGAGAGATTCTAGTGTGTAGTGAACTACCTACACTTCCAATAGTCTACTGCCCTCAGCACTATTGTAACCATTGTAATCATGGGCATTTTCTAAGTGTTTGCTATTCATCACCTCAGCTGCCTTCTTAAGCCTCATTCACACATCCGTGTCCGTGCTCAAATCTGTGTGCAGGTGGTCAGTGATGCATCCGTGAAGGATCCGTGTTGGGTCCGTTTTTTGCTGTCCGTGTTGCATCCGTGTTTCACTGACACTGAACAGCTGAAAAATAATTTTCAAAGCATCTCTTCTTAATGATCTATGAAACATGGATGCAACACGGACTATATTGGACGTTAGGGATCCGGGAACACGGACCAAGATAGGACATGCATCCGTGCTGAAAACACGGAAACACGGACCGTGCGAAAACACTGATGTGTGAATACACACATTCAAATGAATGGGGACGTGTGCTGTCCGTAGCCAACACATACAGAACACGTACGTGAAACAGTGACGTGTGAATAAGGCTTTACCTTATATCTCATTTGATGTCCAATTATCTGTGGGATCACAGGTTACCAGTTTTTTGCTTCCCCATTGATTTTGCTGTTAACAGTAGAATTCCAAACTAGATTTTTTCTTTCTTGTCAAAGAACTAAGATGAATCTATTCACTCTCAGTAGCTGGCAACATTAGTTCCATGCAGGAAAGGTTGGTCTTCTCAGGATGAGATCTTTGCTTTTAAGGACAGGAGTTTGTATTTCAGAGCAGTCTGAAGAAAGGCTACACAGTGTGAAGGATGACTTTATAGAAAGATCATATGGAGAGTGCCATAAAGTACTATATCCCATGTGTGGCCTCAATGGCTTCCCCTCAGATGTTCCCTTGGAATTTGTGGGACAATGTCAGCTCTTAGCTTAGTGGAGCAGGCAGGTGCCGACTCAGCTCAGCTAATCCTGGCAGAGTACGTGGGTACAGGGTATCCATGTGCTATGCCAAGAGTTAGTAATCGTCCAGGGATCACAGGCAGGAGTAGCAATGTGCACTCCTGCCTGTACTCTCTCAGCGCTGCTGCGGCCCTATTGATAAAATGTACTCCGTACACGGCTGAGCTGTCAGCGTTGTACAGAGAACAGAGTTTTAAGCACACTGTGAATAGTACGCTTTAGGCAGGGAAAAGTGTAGTAAAAATAGAAAATTGATTAATAAAGTATATTATATTCAAGACACTGTGTGTGTGTGTGTGTGTGTGTGTGTGTGTGTTTTATCTGTGACCACTAGAGATGGGTCTGTTAAGAGACTAGGCTCTGTGGTCACTGAGACAGGAAGTGATGTCATCTGATTAACATATACAGTCATCAGTGTGACTTGTCATATTGTTTTGTCACTTGGCTTTGAACGTTGAGCATAGTTATTTGCATGCAGTGGCATTCTTTACATGGAGAAAGGGCCTGAAATGATAAGGGACCCAGCATTCCTCCTGCTTCCTAATATACATTCACAGAATTTTCCTGTACCCAACACTAGAGAGTGATCAGTGCAAAAAAGATTTTTCCAGCTGCAAATTAGCCCCGTGGTAACCATATACATTCTTATGCACCAAGCTCCCTCTAGTGGTGGCTGTAGGCATCCAGTTTTATCTAGTATTGAAGGGAAAAATGAGACAAACAGCTATATGTAGTTATGCTAATTATCTGGTGTAAATACATTCAATGGTGTAAATCAGAAAGAAAACCATATTTATATGGAACATGTTATACTTTTATGGACAATGAAGTTAGGTAAAGTGAGTGAGGTGGAGTGTAATTTTTTTTCTTGGCACCGTGCATAGAAGCTAATCTAAAAAAGTGTAAGTCTTGCCAATGACAACTAATCAGATTACCAATTTCATGTAAACTATGCAAAAAGAGGAAAGTTCGGATCTTATTGGTTGTTATTGACAGTACTGACCCTGACTCCCCACCAATGCAATATTTTATTATTTAAATAAAAATAAAAAACATAAAAAAATAGAGAGACAAATGACTCAAACTAAATGAGCTCCCACCATAAATCTTTCTGCCACAAAAGGCTTTACATGTTCTTTTATCTGTAAAGTGATTGCTACTCTTATGTTGAAATTGGCAGCATGAATTGAGACACTTCTCAAATTAATCTGCATTTCTAAGTGTTCCCGCTCATGTGCATGATTGTTCGAAAAACAGTAAAAAATTGCCATAAACCTACAGTAGTACCTGGGCACAAGGATGGTGTGAGAAAAGAACTTAAAATTATTTAAATGGTCAGTAACATTTCCCATGACTTTGTATAAATCAATAGTACAGGTGAATATAAGAAATTTTGCAACATATCTTATTAGTGAAAAATGTCTACATTGTCCCTCTCATAAGCTAACATTCTCTGCTGGATCCATCTTGAGAAATGACATGGACTGACAGCTCACTGAAGGATCACATTACATGCAGCCCATTGAGATCTATGGAGGTGGAAGAAGGAGAAAGGAAACACAGAAGTCAATGGAGAGGGGACGGGAGGAGAAGTGAGAAAGTGCAGAAAGATACACATAGATATGCAGCCCATAGAAGTCTATGGAGAGGGAGGTGGAGGAGGGAGGAAGTGCAGAGAGACAAGCATAGACATGTTTCCTATAGAAGTCTATGGATAGGGGTGTGGAGGAGAGAGGAAGTGCTGACAGACACACACAGACATCCTTCCTTAGAAGTCTGTGGAGATTGGGGTGGAGGAGGGAAGAAGTGCAGAGAGTCAGACCCACACAGACATGATTCCCATTTACAAACAGAGATTCCCATTTAAGTCTATGGAGAGGGGGGAGAAAGGAGAAAGTTCAGAAAGACACACATAAACATGCTGCCCGTAGAAGTCTAAGAAGGAAAGGTGAAGGAGGAAGGAAGTGCAGAAAGACACACACAGACATGCTGCATATAGAAGTATAAGAAGGAAAGGTGGATGTCATGGATGAAGTTGGCAGATAGCTGGAACATATAAATAAAGGAGCGACTGGCTTGATCCCAAACTAAGGAGCTTATAGGTGAGCCCTATAAAACCCTAAGAGCTCTCCCTGACTGCTATGCACATGCAAGGGTCTGTATGGTAGACGATTGCATGCCCGCGTACCTAATACTGTGTGACACCTGAAAACCCTATAATAATGAGGGGACACGACCACCGGCTTCCTGCACTTAATACGGACGGAGTCAGGGTCACCTAGAATCAAGCCAGCAAGGAAACACAATAAAGTAAATGACTTATCTGAACAAACAGCAGCAGCAGCCTCCAGCAGTGAACACCTCATCCAGGAAGTAGTATAAACCGCAAAGTGAGGCAGTATGGGAGGGATTATAAAGGAAGACGATTAGTCGAAATAAGTGACACCTGGCAGAAGGAAAGGAGATGAGAAAGTGAAACCAAAACAAAGAACATCATACAAGAGGTAGAGAAAAACATCTGCCAGATCTTCTCACAGAACTGGCGTTGACAGTGGAGGAGGAAGGAAGTGCAGAAAGACACACATAGACATGCTGCCCATAGAAGTCTAAGGAGGGGGTGGAGGAAGAAGGAGGTGCACATGCTGCCCATAGAAGTCTATAGAAGGGGGAATAGGGAAAGAGAAGATAGAAAGTGCAGAAAGACACACACAGACATGCTCTCCATAGAAGTCTATGGAGAGGCGAGAGACGAGGAGGAGGGAAGAAGTGCAGAGAGACACACACACAGCCAAGCTTCCCATAGAAGCCTATGGAGTGAGGAGGTGGGGGAAAAAAGAAGTGCAGAAAGACACACACAGACAAGTTTGCCATAGAAGTCTATAGAAAGGGGAGAGATTGGGGGGTGGAGAAGTGCAGAGAGACACACATAGGCAAGCTGCCCATAGAAGCCTATGAAAAGGGGAGGTGAGGGAGGGAAGAAGTGCAGAAAGACATACACACACATGCTGCCTATTGAAGTCTATGGAGAGGGGAAGAGAAGGGAGAAAGTGCAGAAAGATACACACAGACATTCTGACCATAGAAGCCTATGGAGAAGGGAGAAATGAGGAGGAGTGAAGAAGTGTAGAGAGACATACACAGAACAAGTCTACACTGCGTGCAGAATTATTAGGCAAATGAGTATTTTGACCACATCATCCTCTTTATGCATGTTGTCTTACTCCAAGCTGTATAGGCCCGAAAGCCTACTACCAATTAAGCATATTAGGTGATGTGCATCTCTGTAATGAAAAGGGGTGTGGTCTAATGACATCAACACCCTATATTAGGTGTGCATAATTATTAGGCAACTTCCTTTCCTTTGGCAAAATGGGTCAAAAGAAGGACTTGACAGGCTCAGAAAAGTCAAAAATAGTGAGATATCTTGCAGAGGGATGCAGCACTCTTAAAATTGCAAAGCTTCTGAAGTGTGATCATCGAACAATCAAGCGTTTCATTCAAAATAGTCAACAGGGTCGCAAGAAGCGTGTGGAAAAACCAAGGTGCAAAATAACTGCCCATGAACTGAGAAAAGTCAAGCGTGCAGCTGCCAAGATGCCACTTGCCACCAGTTTGGCCATATTTCAGAGCTGCAACATCACTGGAGTGCCCAAAAGCACAAGGTGTGCAATACTCAGAGACATGGCCAAGGTAAGAAAGGCTGAAAGACGACCACCACTGAACAAGACACACAAGCTGAAACGTCAAGACTGGGCCAAGAAATATCTCAAGACTGATTTTTCTAAGGTTTTATGGACTGATGAAATGAGAGTGAGTCTTGATGGGCCAGATGGATGGGCCCGTGGCTGGATTGGTAAAGGGCAGAGAGCTCCAGTCCGACTCAGACGCCAGCAAGGTGGAGGTGGAGTACTGGTTTGGGCTGGTATTATCAAAGATGAGCTTGTGGGGCCTTTTCGGGTTGAGGATGGAGTCAAGCTCAACTCCCAGTCCTACTGCCAGTTTCTGGAAGACACCTTCTTCAAGCAGTGGTACAGGAAGAAGTCTGCATCCTTCAAGAAAAACATGATTTTCATGCAGGACAATGCTCCATCACACGCGTCCAAGTACTCCACAGCGTGGCTGGCAAGAAAGGGTATAAAAGAAGAAAATCTAATGACATGGCCTCCTTGTTCACCTGATCTGAACCCCATTGAGAACCTGTGGTCCATCATCAAATGTGAGATTTACAAGGAGGGAAAACAGTACACCTCTCTGAACAGTGTCTGGGAGGCTGTGGTTGCTGCTGCACGCAATGTTGATGGTGAACAGATCAAAACACTGACAGAATCCATGGATGGCAGGCTTTTGAGTGTCCTTGCAAAGAAAGGTGGCTATATTGGTCACTGATTTGTTTTTGTTTTGTTTTTGAATGTCAGAAATGTATATTTGTGAATGTTGAGATGTTATATTGGTTTCACTGGTAAAAATAAATAATTGAAATGGGTATATATTAGTTTTTTGTTAAGTTGCCTAATAATTATGCACAGTAATAAAAATACAAGAAATCCGCAGCACTCTTCAGTTGTATCAAACGTGGTGTAAATTTATTCCATCAAAACAGCAGGATAATGCGACGTTTCGACCGCCCTCGGTCTTTCTCAAGCAATACAGTGGATACATAACATGTGTCTTATATAGTGCCTAGTGAATGGGGTAAACCCTCCCCCCAGGTGAATCAATACATTCTCATTAGTACCAATGCGTCACCATACATATTCATTAGAAAAATGGCTTTCAGGTGCAACGTGTAAACCGTTAAGTTACCTTTCCCATCGGGTTAATGTCCACAGGGCCTCATTCCCTCTCCACAAACTCTCATAGGAGGAACCACGCTCGGCGTCCCGGTAATCGTAATGCGCATGCGTCCCCATTAGTCATCGGCCAATGAAAAAATTATCCCAACTGACGTCACCTGTTGTCAATGACGTAGGGGCAGATTCCGCTCCTCGGCATTGCTGTGCGTCTATCTTGTCCTTGGTCTATGAGGTAGTTCTCGCCATGGAGACGCGGTCGTCAACATAAACATCCATGTGACGCACGTGTCACCTGACTCTTCCCCCTGTGCCTATTCTGTCGGTTCCCGGACACGTCCTAAAGGGTGTAAGTCCTTCCTCCTTAGGTCAAAGCATCTCCAATATTCCATTTGGGTAATTTCTTCACAAAGTTAATTCGAAGATCCCCATGTTTATTAATGATTCAACACGGTTCCTCCGGAGCGATCGCTGTTCTCCTTCAGCCATACACCCCTCTGAGGATACCGTATTTCAAACATGCTATCCCTTCAGATAAGTGGCCCTGTCACATCCATAACACACGATGGGACATAGGCCTCCTGCTGGGATTTTTTCGGTCGTTTAGAGAGCCATAAGGGTCAGCCATGTTTAGTGACAGCCCTCATGGCACTCCACGTCCGTCCAAACACACATTATATTCTTCACTTTTGGAGGCAATAGACCATGGATCGGACTCACCACCCACTCTGGATATGTCCGTCGATCATGTAATCTGGATAAATGTCCGTATGACGTTGGGGACATCAGCATTGAGAGTTGCGGAAAGGGAAGAGTCCTCAGTGAAAATATCCCTAAGGGGAGACAATGAAATATCAGTGTTAGTGTACATTGTGAACAAAAATGATTAAAATCAACACAACTAAGTTGGGCACAATCTTAAGTTACACACAATAACAAAATAAAGTCCAGTCTACAAAGAAAGAGATACACAAAATCCCCTATAGGAAGACCCCCAGGTTGAAGTCCCTGTTAAGTCCCTTAGGTTCACATGTATCTAACCTGTAAATCCATTTTAATTCTAATTGTTTCAGGAGGGTCTCCCTATCTCCCCCCCTCCGCAGTGGTGGTATTCCATCTATAATCTGGAACCGGAGTTGTGACAGATTGTGTCCCAATTTATTAAAGTGATCCGGTACTGGGAGATCTAATGCTTTTTTTCTGATCTTGGATTTGTGCTGTGTGATCCTCTTTTTTACCTCCTGTGTGGTCTCTCCCACATAAAGGAGCCCACACGGACATTGAAGGGTATAGATCACAAAGGATGAGCTGCAGGTATAGAACTGCTTGATTTTATATTTTTTCCCGGTGTGTGGGTGTGCAAATGTTTTTCCTTTTATCATATTGTTACAGTGGCAACACCCTAGACAGGGATAACATCCTATTTGTTTCTGTCTTTGTATGTTTGGGGGTTTATCTGCATGTACCAACCTATCCCTCACATTAGGGCCTCTCTTGTATGAAAATAGAGGTGGATTTCTAAATTCTGGGGTATCCGGAAACGCTTGGGTAAGAAGCGTCCAGTTCTTTCTGATCACCGCAGCCACCTGTCTACTCAGCCTTGTGTACCTGGAAACAAAAGGAATTCTATTTTGAACACTTGATTTGTCTGTGGTTTTTTCAAGTAATTTTTCCCTTTCCATTCCATGAGCCCTATCCTGATGTTTATTCGTCAGCTGTTTAGGGTATCCCCTATTCACGAATTTTTTGTTCATTTCCCTCAACCTCATTTCCACTTTCTCCTCGTCACTGACAATTCTGCGAACCCGTAAAAATTGACTGTACGGCAATGATTTTACCATGTCTCGGGGATGTGAACTATCATATTGAAGAATATTATTTTTGTCAGTATTTTTTATATATATGTCTGTGCCCAATTTCCCATTCTGGACACATACCAATGTGTCCAGGAATTGTAGCTCAGTCATAGAGCTGACTCTCGTGAACTTTAAGGCTGGATGGATATTATTCAGGTACTCATTGAATGTGTGTAATTCCAGTTCTGTACCTGTCCATATACAGAAGATATCGTCGATGTATCTCATCCAGCCCCTCACAAATTTGAAGGAGCTGGATGGATACACAAACCGATCCTCTATATATGACATATAGATGTTCGCATAGACTGGTGCGGCGTTAGACCCCATTGCAGTCCCCCTTGTTTGCAAAAAAAATTGGTCCTTAAACTTAAAATAATTGCAAGTCAGTACAGTCTCCAATAACATCAGAATAAAATTCACCATTTCTGGTGTATATTCCGAGTCATGTAAGACATGTCTGACTGCCTCCAAACCTTTGGCGTGGTCAATACTAGTGTATAGACTGACCACGTCAAAGGAGACTAGCATGTCTCCAGGGTCAATCCTTAGTTCCTTCAATTTGCTCAAAAAATGGGTGGTATCTTTCACATAAGACAAAGCTTTTGTTACAAGTGGTTGTAACACCCCATCCAAGAACATAGCTGGTCGTGAAAGGACAGAGTTGATGCCGGACACAATAGGGCGTCCTGGCGGATCAGCTCTGTCCTTATGTATCTTGGGTAGGGTGTACAATACAGGAGTGATGGGATGTGTTACTATCAAGTAGTCATGTAGTGGGCTATCAATGATGTCCTCCGCATACGCGTCATCCACCAAAAGCTTGATCTTCCGAGCGATCTCAAACTTTGGGTCATGATCAATTAAGCGGTAGACCGAGGCATCATTGAGCTGTCTTTCTATCTCACCTTCATATTTTACAGTGTCCATAATGACAATTGCTCCGCCCTTATCCGCTGGCTTGATTGTGATTTCATCCCTGCTACTCAGTTTAATTAACATATCCTTCTCTGTTTTGGTGAGATTAGATCTAAACTTAGCCTGCGACCATTCTTTTAGCAATTGCATATCTTTTTGTACTAATGTAATATATGCCTCGATGACATTAATATTTGGCGGTGGTTGAAACTTACTTTTTAGTGAAAGGTTATATTTTTTAAGGGTCATGATATTCTGCTTGCCTTCCTCCTCTTTTTTAGTAGTGTCACCCCCTTTCCCTGAAAAGAAACCTTTAAGCCTTAAACGTCTAAAAAAGCGGTACAGATCCACCTCATACTCAAACCAGTCAATGAACATAGTGGGGCAATAGGATAAACCCTTGTTCAACAATGTCAATTCTGACTCTGTAAAAGTGCATGATGAGATATTTACCACTAGATTGTTTATTTCAGTTTGTTCACCACTTGATCCCTCACTTTGTCCACAAGTCCTCTCTGGTTCGGGCCCATCGGTGGTTTTCTGGATCTGGTTATCACAGTACTTCCTCCATCGTCTATGTTTAGATCCTCCCCTCCTCTGTTGTTTCCTTTTCTCTGGTCGGACCTTTGTCCTAAAAAAAGAGGGTCATCACTATAGTCCTCCGACGATTCCGGGGTTGTAGCATCTCTATCTTTTCTCCCATCATAGGGTCTGCGACGGGGTTTCCCTTTAAACTGTATGTTTTGATTTCTTTGTCGTCCCATGGTCTGCTTTCGATATATTTCACCTCGAGTGTAGTCGTCCAAATCTCAGTGCCATTTTTGCCTTTTAGTGATCTCAATATTGTTTCGGTATTTATTTAGATCAATATCCAATTTGGTTTTTATTGCTGATATCTCAGTTGCCGGTAATAAAGTGCTCAGTTGATTCTCTAAAGCACTAATACGTGTTTGGTTCAATTCCAGCTCAAGTTGCAAAAATTCCATGTTTAAAAGCATAATATCCATAGAATACCGGTTCGATATTAACTCAAATTTCGCGCAGAATTCCCTATTATTTGGGAGCAAGATTGGTCTCAGATGAGAGCGGAGACCTCTCGGGATCCTCCCTGCTCTATAGTACTCCCGTAACGTAGATTGATGGAGTTCATGGGAAATTAGTGTTTTCTTCTCTTGTTCTAATTTTCGTTTAATCAGGTCTGCTGTAGGTTTATTTAAAAAGGAGTCCTCTCCAGAGCTCTCCCCCAGGATTCTGGTCACCTCCTCCTCCGTGTAAACTGAACTTCCTGCCGTTGCCATTTTCCAACAGATGGCAACGGCAGGAAGTTCAGTTTACACGGAGGAGGAGGTGACCAGAATCCTGGGGGAGAGCTCTGGAGAGGACTCCTTTTTAAATAAACCTACAGCAGACCTGATTAAACGAAAATTAGAACAAGAGAAGAAAACACTAATTTCCCATGAACTCCATCAATCTACGTTACGGGAGTACTATAGAGCAGGGAGGATCCCGAGAGGTCTCCGCTCTCATCTGAGACCAATCTTGCTCCCAAATAATAGGGAATTCTGCGCAAAATTTGAGTTAATATCGAACCGGTATTCTATGGATATTATGCTTTTAAACATGGAATTTTTGCAACTTGAGCTGGAATTGAACCAAACACGTATTAGTGCTTTAGAGAATCAACTGAGCACTTTATTACCGGCAACTGAGATATCAGCAATAAAAACCAAATTGGATATTGATCTAAATAAATACCGAAACAATATTGAGATCACTAAAAGGCAAAAATGGCACCGAGATTTGGACGACTACACTCGAGGTGAAATATATCGAAAGCAGACCATGGGACGACAAAGAAATCAAAACATACAGTTTAAAGGGAAACCCCGTCGCAGACCCTATGATGGGAGAAAAGATAGAGATGCTACAACCCCGGAATCGTCGGAGGACTATAGTGATGACCCTCTTTTTTTAGGACAAAGGTCCGACCAGAGAAAAGGAAACAACAGAGGAGGGGAGGATCTAAACATAGACGATGGAGGAAGTACTGTGATAACCAGATCCAGAAAACCACCGATGGGCCCGAACCAGAGAGGACTTGTGGACAAAGTGAGGGATCAAGTGGTGAACAAACTGAAATAAACAATCTAGTGGTAAATATCTCATCATGCACTTTTACAGAGTCAGAATTGACATTGTTGAACAAGGGTTTATCCTATTGCCCCACTATGTTCATTGACTGGTTTGAGTATGAGGTGGATCTGTACCGCTTTTTTAGACGTTTAAGGCTTAAAGGTTTCTTTTCAGGGAAAGGGGGTGACACTACTAAAAAAGAGGAGGAAGGCAAGCAGAATATCATGACCCTTAAAAAATATAACCTTTCACTAAAAAGTAAGTTTCAACCACCGCCAAATATTAATGTCATCGAGGCATATATTACATTAGTACAAAAAGATATGCAATTGCTAAAAGAACGGTCGCAGGCTAAGTTTAGATCTAATCTCACCAAAACAGAGAAGGATATGTTAATTAAACTGAGTAGCAGGGATGAAATCACAATCAAGCCAGCGGATAAGGGCGGAGCAATTGTCATTATGGACACTGTAAAATATGAAGGTGAGATAGAAAGACAGCTCAATGATGCCTCGGTCTACCGCTTAATTGATCATGACCCAAAGTTTGAGATCGCTCGGAAGATCAAGCTTTTGGTGGATGACGCGTATGCGGAGGACATCATTGATAGCCCACTACATGACTACTTGATAGTAACACATCCCATCACTCCTGTATTGTACACCCTACCCAAGATACATAAGGACAGAGCTGATCCGCCAGGACGCCCTATTGTGTCCGGCATCAACTCTGTCCTTTCACGACCAGCTATGTTCTTGGATGGGGTGTTACAACCACTTGTAACAAAAGCTTTGTCTTATGTGAAAGATACCACCCATTTTTTGAGCAAATTGAAGGAACTAAGGATTGACCCTGGAGACATGCTAGTCTCCTTTGACGTGGTCAGTCTATACACTAGTATTGACCACGCCAAAGGTTTGGAGGCAGTCAGACATGTCTTACATGACTCGGAATATACACCAGAAATGGTGAATTTTATTCTGATGTTATTGGAGACTGTACTGACTTGCAATTATTTTAAGTTTAAGGACCAATTTTTTTTGCAAACAAGGGGGACTGCAATGGGGTCTAACGCCGCACCAGTCTATGCGAACATCTATATGTCATATATAGAGGATCGGTTTGTGTATCCATCCAGCTCCTTCAAATTTGTGAGGGGCTGGATGAGATACATCGACGATATCTTCTGTATATGGACAGGTACAGAACTGGAATTACACACATTCAATGAGTACCTGAATAATATCCATCCAGCCTTAAAGTTCACGAGAGTCAGCTCTATGACTGAGCTACAATTCCTGGACACATTGGTATGTGTCCAGAATGGGAAATTGGGCACAGACATATATATAAAAAATACTGACAAAAATAATATTCTTCAATATGATAGTTCACATCCCCGAGACATGGTAAAATCATTGCCGTACAGTCAATTTTTACGGGTTCGCAGAATTGTCAGTGACGAGGAGAAAGTGGAAATGAGGTTGAGGGAAATGAACAAAAAATTCGTGAATAGGGGATACCCTAAACAGCTGACGAATAAACATCAGGATAGGGCTCATGGAATGGAAAGGGAAAAATTACTTGAAAAAACCACAGACAAATCAAGTGTTCAAAATAGAATTCCTTTTGTTTCCAGGTACACAAGGCTGAGTAGACAGGTGGCTGCGGTGATCAGAAAGAACTGGACGCTTCTTACCCAAGCGTTTCCGGATACCCCAGAATTTAGAAATCCACCTCTATTTTCATACAAGAGAGGCCCTAATGTGAGGGATAGGTTGGTACATGCAGATAAACCCCCAAACATACAAAGACAGAAACAAATAGGATGTTATCCCTGTCTAGGGTGTTGCCACTGTAACAATATGATAAAAGGAAAAACATTTGCACACCCACACACCGGAAAAAATATAAAATCAAGCAGTTCTATACCTGCAGCTCATCCTTTGTGATCTATACCCTTCAATGTCCGTGTGGGCTCCTTTATGTGGGAGAGACCACACAGGAGGTAAAAAAGAGGATCACACAGCACAAATCCAAGATCAGAAAAAAAGCATTAGATCTCCCAGTACCGGATCACTTTAATAAATTGGGACACAATCTGTCACAACTCCGGTTCCAGATTATAGATGGAATACCACCACTGCGGAGGGGGGGAGATAGGGAGACCCTCCTGAAACAATTAGAATTAAAATGGATTTACAGGTTAGATACATGTGAACCTAAGGGACTTAACAGGGACTTCAACCTGGGGGTCTTCCTATAGGGGATTTTGTGTATCTCTTTCTTTGTAGACTGGACTTTATTTTGTTATTGTGTGTAACTTAAGATTGTGCCCAACTTAGTTGTGTTGATTTTAATCATTTTTGTTCACAATGTACACTAACACTGATATTTCATTGTCTCCCCTTAGGGATATTTTCACTGAGGACTCTTCCCTTTCCGCAACTCTCAATGCTGATGTCCCCAACGTCATACGGACATTTATCCAGATTACATGATCGACGGACATATCCAGAGTGGGTGGTGAGTCCGATCCATGGTCTATTGCCTCCAAAAGTGAAGAATATAATGTGTGTTTGGACGGACGTGGAGTGCCATGAGGGCTGTCACTAAACATGGCTGACCCTTATGGCTCTCTAAACGACCGAAAAAATCCCAGCAGGAGGCCTATGTCCCATCGTGTGTTATGGATGTGACAGGGCCACTTATCTGAAGGGATAGCATGTTTGAAATACGGTATCCTCAGAGGGGTGTATGGCTGAAGGAGAACAGCGATCGCTCCGGAGGAACCGTGTTGAATCATTAATAAACATGGGGATCTTCGAATTAACTTTGTGAAGAAATTACCCAAATGGAATATTGGAGATGCTTTGACCTAAGGAGGAAGGACTTACACCCTTTAGGACGTGTCCGGGAACCGACAGAATAGGCACAGGGGGAAGAGTCAGGTGACACGTGCGTCACATGGATGTTTATGTTGACGACCGCGTCTCCATGGCGAGAACTACCTCATAGACCAAGGACAAGATAGACGCACAGCAATGCCGAGGAGCGGAATCTGCCCCTACGTCATTGACAACAGGTGACGTCAGTTGGGATAATTTTTTCATTGGCCGATGACTAATGGGGACGCATGCGCATTACGATTACCGGGACGCCGAGCGTGGTTCCTCCTATGAGAGTTTGTGGAGAGGGAATGAGGCCCTGTGGACATTAACCCGATGGGAAAGGTAACTTAACGGTTTACACGTTGCACCTGAAAGCCATTTTTCTAATGAATATGTATGGTGACGCATTGGTACTAATGAGAATGTATTGATTCACCTGGGGGGAGGGTTTACCCCATTCACTAGGCACTATATAAGACACATGTTATGTATCCACTGTATTGCTTGAGAAAGACCGAGGGCGGTCGAAACGTCGCATTATCCTGCTGTTTTGATGGAATAAATTTACACCACGTTTGATACAACTGAAGAGTGCTGCGGATTTCTTGTATTTTTGTTGATGCTGGGATCAAAAGCCAGGGTCCCGATCTGCTTGCACCATCACTACCACAGTTAAGGTATCGTCTATGATTGTCCCAAATTGTTTTTGTTGGGTATAGTAGTGCTGCCGGACCTCTCTATTTATGCACAGTAATAGTCACCTGCACACACAGATATCCCCCTAAAATAGCTAAAACTAAAAACAAACTAAAAACTACTTCCAAAAATATTCAGCTTTGATATTAATGAGTTTTTTGGGTTCATTGAGAACATGGTTGTTGTTCAATAATAAAATTAATCCTCAAAAATACAACTTGCCTAATAATTCTGCAATCCCTGTATGGAGAGGGGAGGGTGGAGAAGGAAGGAAGAAGTGCAGTGAGAGATATGCTGGTCATAGTCTATGGAGAAGCAGAGGGAGAAAATACACAAAGACACACACAAGGCATGCTGCCCATAGAAGTCTATAGAGAGGGAAAAGGGGAGTAGCAGTTAAAATAGAGGGAAAAAGGTCATTTTTATCTGTTAGGGTATAATACAAAGTTTCTTATAGTCACCTGTACTATTGATGTATGCACAGTTTGTTGAACATACAGTGACCATTTACAGCCTTATCACAGTTCATGCTCTTTTGAAGTAGTCTCCATAATTTCTTGCATACATGCAATGTAGCTCAATGGTATAAATGCTGATAGAAGTCTACTTATTTATAATGCTCTGATCTCTGTCTGCCAGAAGTTTACATGTTGAAGAGCATTTTAAGCCTGCAGGCTCCTGAGATATAAATCTAGTATTGACGAGAATTAAATATTTTACCTTCCAATTCGCTGAAAAAACTCTAAAAATGAACTGATCAACAACATTTTTCTTTAGCAATTTTAATGTATTACTTTTGACATGTGTAGTATCTTTTGAGGCCTCCTTTGATATGGCAGACCTATGCTAAATATTTGATATGTTTTGAGTCCCTTTCATCAGTACTTTAAATCTCTCATATGCCCAAACTATCTTGGTGGTCTTGGATACTCACTGATCAAAACCTTTGATATCACTATGACATATCAAAAGTATAGGGATACTTTATATCAAAGGTCTAAACAGTTAACCATGGGGCAGTTGGAAAACTATGAATGGCGTTCCGCTCTATCAAGACAAAAAAAAAAACGCTCAGATTTTAGTATAGAAGATGTAAAATTCTTGTTGCCACTGCTCAGATCAGTAGTTGTAGAAGATATGGGAAAAAGAGACCTTATAAGCCCCCTTCAGGCACATGGGTCCGGGTGCAAATGTACTCTTTAGCACTAAAGAACATCAAAAATGTATTTAAAAGAATGCATTTTCTATTCATTTTTAGTTTCACTAATTGTATTTGAAGGCAAATAGGCGGTGCAGCCAGGTACATTTGCTTTATGGCAGCTGTCATAAATGCTGATATAGATGTCATAGGTTATTACAGACTGCAGGAAGTGATAGATTACAGTCTACGTTACAGCCTCTCCTAGAGACCAGGGCACGACATGGAAAGATGAATACAAAACTTTATTCACATATATAGTATTACTATCCTGTCTAATCGAGGACTCCAGTAGTACAATAGGAGTGTTATTAAATCCCACCCTCTGCTAACTCTGACCCAATCTACACAGCAAAGCTTACAAGTGAAACAAGGTGAAATGTAGAAAATCACTTAAAAATAAAAACAAAACCACATAAAAAATAAATGTATAAAAAAATGATTTGATCAAGTCAGATTATTATGACCACCAGCTAATATCCAGAGTAACCACCGTTTGCAGCACGGACAGCAGCTACACAGGCTGGAAGTAACTCAATAAGGTCCTGCTAGGTTGTCACAGGTATGTGGAGCCATGCTGACTGCAGTGCATCCCACAGCTGCTGGAGTGTGCATGGGGGAGGATCCATAGATGATCAAGGTGGTCCTACGGATGCTCAGTCAGGTTCAAGTCTGGGGAATTAGGGGGCCAGTGTACGGTAGTAATTGGAAGTCTTGGTCATGCTCACCATGTCACAGTGTCTTTCTGGAAGATTCTTTCCGCCCCATAGAAGACAATCATCAGGTATGGGTGTATGTGATCTGCAAGGATGGATTCTTACCCAAATCGATTGAGAGTACCTTCCAAATAGATGACTAGGCCCAGAGTTTGCCACAAAAATATTCCCCAGTCCATAATGCTGCCACCACCAGCTTGTGCTCCTCCAGCAATGGTTGCAGGTTGTTTGTTCTCTGATGCTTCTCACCTGCCACACCAACGTCCATCTGTTCGATGAAGCAGAAAACTTGACTAAATCGGAGAAGGCAGCCCTTTACCAATTAGCAGAGGTCCAATTCGATACTACAGTGAAAATGGAAACCTTTTCTGTGGATGCAACTTCGTTAGCAGAGCACCACAGCAGCACATGAACAGTTCACAAACTGTGCAGTTTCAGAAATACTGCCACCCTTGGCCTAAAACCCGATAATCATCCCTTTTTGGAGCTCTGAAAAATTGCCCCTTTTGCCCATGACAGCAATGAGGTATATGTGTGCAGACAGCCTATCACACACCTTATATACTCACCAAGCCAGATCACCACACGTGACCTCCTTCATGAGCTACACTCTGCCGACTTCCTAATAATGTGACTGGACCGTGTATGTCATTTTACAATAAACAACCTAAGGTTCAACTTTCACTGGAGGAAATCTTTACAGTTATACTTTATAACAACATAAAACCAGCAACATAGTTGGAAAAAGATTTACGCCATAAATCCCAATGATACCATAAATTGAAAACTGATCCTTGGATTGTCTAGTCATTCTTCTTAGTTCATAAGTTCAGCTTTTCTATATACATCTGTATACAGAGCTGGTTGACCTCTATGCACAAACAGTAACACATATTATTCCAGCAGATTAACGCTGACTAAATTTCCACAACAGAACGACTCATAAAATATTTACTGGCTAAATTGCTTGGAACATTGTAGCTAATAACGTCCATGGCTGAGGTGAAAAGATGAGTAAGAATGACACTGGGAAGACAAGCCATAGTTACTCTGTGTATATATACAGTATCGGGGGGGAAATAACTCTCCTCAGGGAGAGAGCACCTTAATCAGTGTAAGGAGACTTATAGGTCATACATGCTCCTCTGGAATTCTGGGAGGGAAGGGATGCAAATGAGCTCTTAACAAGCTCTGCCTCTAATGCCACTAGGTGTAAGGCAGCAAACCTATAAGTCAATGCTTTCTCAAGGCTTATTTTAAGAGCTGAACATTGACTTATAGGATGGCTGCCTTACGTCTGGTGGCATTAGAGGAAGAGCTTGTTAAGAGCTCATTTGCATCCCTTCCCTCCCAGAATTCCAGAGGAGCATGTATGGCCTATAAGTCTCCTCACACTGATTAAGGTGCTCTCTCCCTAAGGAGAGTTAGTTCCCCCTTGCTCGGACACAGGCCTCCTACCCAGTTAAGCCAGTACTCTCTGCTCTGCACCGATGAGGGGCAATCACCCCGAAACAGCTGTCTGCAGATGAGGTGCTGGTTATTTAATATCCAAGTCATGTCTCAAGGCTTATTTTAAGAGCTGAACATTGACTTATAGGATAGCTGCCTTACATCTGGTGGTATTAGAGGAAGAGCTTGTTAAGAGCTCATTTGCATCCCTTCCCTCCCTATATAGAATATGTATAGTAAGATATTTTGGGACCACCTTTGCTGGGGTCAAAGGACACATGTCTGTTTTCATCGAAGTACCGGCAACAGCAAAGAATTGGTGTAAGATGACAAGTTGTCCGTTTTTTTAAAAAAAAGGTTGCAAGCCAACAAAATAGTAGTAAAATTAAATCCCTGTCTGACACCTCCTGACTCAGTTGTCACACAAATCTTCCCGTGTAGAGCGTCTACAGACTGCTCCACACCCATTGCACACCTGGTGCTTGATTCCGCCCATGTGGTGGTTAGAGAGCTGGACTGTACTGGTGGACTGGGGTCTCACCCTTCTCTCTCCAGATCCTTGTTCCTGACTTTCCAGAAGACCAGCATTTACATCTGTTACAGATATGCATTCAAGAGTGATATGCATTCAAGTCTCCTGCAATGTCATATGTGCTTGTCCCTCAACACATGAGGACAATTTCTATGTGACGTTCCTTAGATAACAAACAATTGAGCTGAAAAATGGGGATCATTCTAAATTAAAGTGGTATTATACCTACTATAAATGGAAAAATGGAAGCTCATTGAGCACATTTTTGATCAAACTTGTGTCGGGCCCATCTACCAGGCGTCAAGGTGGCTTCCGCAGACGGGTCCCTAACACTAATATACCGCCTCTCTTGGACTTACCTAAGCCTACAATATTCAGGGCAGTGTAGGAACCAGCTATATACGTACTCTGCTCAGAAGCCCCAGGCAGATGGGCGTTGCTCAGTCTAAAAGAGTTGCTACCCTCAATATATGCTACAAGAAAATTTAGACTAGCACATTCATATTCATACTCACAGATGCATATCCATAAAGCAAACATGGTTGATAATTTTTTTTATAGTAAGTATAATACCACTTTAATTTAGAATGTTCCCCATTTTTCAGCTCTATTGTTTGTATATGAAATGTTGTGCAGCCATTTTATTATCAACCATGTTTGCTTTATGGATATGCACCTGTGACTATAATTATTTATGTGCCTAAAGTCAAAATTGTCTTGTAGTTCCTTAGATAACGGCATGATGGTTCACCATCAATGACCATGGATAAATTGGATGTCAGACTGTCACAAACTTACTTGTCCGGGCTCCAGTGGTGAGATCCCCAGCTTTGCCGTGACTGCCCCCTGAGAGACGCGCTGCTAAGCCACGCCCCTTGGTGACGCAACATCGTCCTTAGCAACAGGATGCAATGCTCTTCCTCCCTACAGAGGGCATGTGCTGGAGAAGATTAGCAGTGCGCTGATTGCTCAGCTGATCTATTCCTATGTGTTAGTGTTCTAACTAATGGAGCGCCGAGTCATGAACCAATCAGGTTGTGATTCTGCGACTCGGCACTGTATTTAAACCCCTTCCTGGCCGTATACCAGTGCCAGTTATAGTCTCTGACTCATTAGCTGTGTTCCTGGTTCCTGTGCGTATTGGATTGCTATTTTCTCTGATCCCGACTTGTCTTCTGACCAATCTCTGTCTCTCTTTTGGTACTGCATTGCCCGTCTCGTTCTGATCTTTGCTTCTCTTCTGACCACTATCTGTCTCACTTGCTACTGCCTAGCTTGTCTAGTTCTGACCCATTTATGACCCTGTTTTTGTGTTGTTTGGTCTCTTGGTCCTTGTCTGTTTCTGCATGTAAATAGCATAGGAACTGTCGACCAGTTGCAATCTTGCTACCTAGGGGTTGCACTGCAAGTAAGTAGGAAAAGCTGGCTGGGTTTTAGGTTAGGGCTCACTGTCTGTGTCTGTCCCTACCTACCGGTGTTACACAGACAGAGTTTACCAACTTTGCCCTCGCTTAACACCTAAACACGTGTGGGTATGCCACAGTAGTATACTGTACAGTGTGTACCTAAGGGATAAACATTTGTGATATCATAAAATGTTAGGTCACACCCGCTTGTGATGTCACAGCAATTAACCTCACTTAAACACACTTATGATGTCATGGTAGCTCACCAAACTGAAATCCACTGTGATGTCACAGCAGCTTAGCTGATGTAAAGATATTTGTGATGTCACAGTAGCTTAGTGAAAATCTAATTGTGACCTAGTAACTTAGTTGATGGGTAGATACTTGTGATGTCATAGCAGCTGCTTACCTAATGGGAAGACATTTGTGATGTCACTGTTAGCTACCACACAGAAACCTGTCATTTACCTAGGGACAGAGACAAACAACCCAGGGCTCCTGCACAAGAACCGTAAATGGGCTTCTTGATTAAAGGTAAGAGGGTGCTAGCTAAGGGCCATCTCATTCATGGCTATCCAGAAAATCCCATACTGCTGTACTAACTTGCGGCAATCGCCGCAAACCGCAGGTCAATTCAGACCTGCGGTTTGCGGCTTTTACATGTTGCCGCGGCGGCGGTGCCATCGGGTCCCCGTGCGGCTGTAGGGGAACCCGATGGCATGGAAGGCAGCGCGATGCCTTCCTTGGGCATCGGCGCTGCCTTCCGGTGACGAGCCTGTGAGATCCAGCCCCCTGGATCTCACAGGCCGGAAGCTGTATGAGTAATACACACTGTATTACTCATGCAGCTAATGCATTCCAATACAGAAGTATTGGAATGCATTGTAAAGGGGATTAGACCCCCAAAAGTTGAAGTCCCAAAGTAGGACAAAAAATAAAGTGAAAAAAAATTTGAAAAAATAAAGTTTTCCCCCCAAAAAATGTAAAGTTTCAAGTAAAAATTTTCCCCAAATAAAGTTTAAAAAAATTGATAAAAATTAGGGGGGGGGGGGAAAGTAGACATTAGGTATCGCCGCATCCGTATCGACCGGCTCTATAAACATATCACATGACCTAACCCCTTAGATGAACACCGTAAAAAATGAAAGATAAAAACTATGCTAAATTTAAAAAAATTGTCACCATACATCACAAAAAGTACAACAGCAAGCGATCAAAAAGGCGTATGCCCACCAAAATAGTACCAATCTAACCGTCACCTCATCCCGCAAAAAAAGGGGCCCCTACCTAAGACAATCGCTCAAAAAATAAAAAATACTATGGCTTAGAATATGGAGACACTAAAACATCATTTTTCTTAGTTTTAAAAATACTGTTATTGTGTAAAACTTAAGTAAATTAAAAAAAGGTATACATATTAGGTATTGCCGCGTCCGTAATAGCCTGCTCTATAAAAATATTACATGACCTAACCCCTCAGGTGAATACCGTAAAAAGAAAAAACGGTGTAAAAAAAACATTTATTTGTCACCTTACATCACAAAAAGTGTAATAGCAAGCGATCAAAAAGTCATACGCACCCCAAAATAGTGCCAATAAAACCGTCATCTCATCCCTCAAAAATCATACCCTACCCAAGAAAACCGTGCAAAAAACTGAAAAAACTATGGCTCTCAGACTATGGAGACACTAAAACATGATTTTTTTTGTTTCAAAAATAAAATCATTGTGTAAAACTTACATAAATAAAAAAATAGTATACATATTAGGTATCGCCGCGTCCGTGACAACCTGGTCTATAAAAATACTACATGATCTAACCTGTCAAATGAATGTTGTAAAAAACCAAAAATAAAAACGGTGCCAAAACAGCAATTTCTTGTTACCTTGCCTCACAAAAAGTGTAATATAGAGCAACCAATAATCATATGTACCCTAAACTAGTACCAACAAGACAGCCACCCTATCCCGTAGTTTCTAAAATGGGTCACTTTTTTGAAGGACAAAAAAGTGAAATTTTGAAATTGTATCTCTATTTTCCATTAATTCTTGTGGAACACCTAAAGGGTTAACAAAGTTTGTAAAATCAGTTTTGAATACCTTGAGGGGTGTAGTTTCTAAAATGGGGTCACTTTTTTGAGTTTCTACTGTATGGGTGCATCAGGGGGGTTTAAAATGGGACATGGAGTCAAAAAACCAGTCCAGCAAAATCTGCCTTCCAAAAACCGTATGGCATTTCTTTCCTTCTGCGCCCTGCCGTGTGCCTGTACAGCGGTTTACAACTACATATGTTGTGTTTCTGTAAACTACAGAATCAGAGCCATAAATATTGAGTTTTATTTGGCTGTTAACCCTTGCTTTGTAACTGGAAAAAAAATATTAAAATGGAAAATCTGCCAAAAAAGTGAAATTTAGAAATTTTGTCTCTATTTTCCATAAATTCTTGTGGAACACCTAAAGGGTTAACAAAGTTTGTAAAATCAGTTTTGAATACCTTGAGGGGTGTAGTTTCTAGAATGGGGTCATTTTTGGGTGGTTTCTATTATGTAAGCCTCACAAAGTGACTTCAGATCTGAACTGGTCCTTAAAAAGTGGGTTTTTGAAAATTTCAGAGAAATTTCAAGATTTGCATCTAAACTTCTAAGCCTTGTAACGTCCCTTAAAATAAAATGTCATTCCCAAAATGATCCTAACATGAAGTAGACATATGGGGAATGTAAAGTAATGACTATTTTTGTAGGATTACTATGTATTATAGAAGTAGAGAAATTGAAACTTGGAAATTTGCTAATTTTTCTAATTTTTGGGCAAATTTGGTATTTTTTTATAAATAAAAATGATTTTTTTTTACTCCATTTTACCAGTGTCATGAAGTACAATATGTGACGAAAAAACAATCTCAGAATGGCCTTGCTAAGTCAAAGCGTTTTAAAGTTATCACCACATAAAGTGACACTGGTCAGATTTGCAAAAAATGGCCTGGTCCTTAAGGTGAAAATGAGCCCGGTCCCTAAGGGGTTAATGCCAATTGCATGAAAATGCAACTTTTTAAAACAGAAATGCGCCATTTCAGCCAACACTGCCAGACTACATTTCCGGCTTTTAAAACTTTTCGCGACTTTTGAAGCATATTTGCAACATTTCCACAAGTAAATTGCCACTTTTGTCTCAGACTCGGGCCATTTTTGTTATTGTTTTGTTCAATGTCAATTTACTGACAGAACCCTGTTGTTTAGGCTACTTTCGCACTTGTGTTTTTGCCTGATCCGGCAGGGATCAGCAAAAACGCTTCCGCTATTGCTAATACAACCATCTGCCTCCGTTATGAACGGATCCGGTTGTATTATCTTTAAAATAGAATATTGTGTCCGAGAAAATGGATCCGGCACCATTGACTTGCATTGTGTGTCATGCCGTTTTGCTCCGCATCCCATGCCTGATAGAAAACCGCAGCTTGCTGCGTTTTGAGCTCCGGTTTGGGAACGCAACCAAATGGAACGTAATGCCTTTTGGACCATTCCGTTCTGTTCAGTTCAATTTTGTCCCCATTGACAATTAATTACACAAAACACCACCACATAAACTGGCTTAATTATGCACAACATTTGGGCCATTTCTACCGATAAGAGGATGAAAAATGAGGCGTAATATGCGGCAATATGAAAGCCCCGCACACTTTGACATTTATAACTCATTTTTGGCGTGATGCATTCTTTATGCTGAAAATTCTGGAGAAAACTGTTGATATATTTGGGGCAAATCAAAACGCCATTCTTCTTGGCCCATTTTACTCCATAAATTCCCCCAATGTCCCCGCTAAGTCTTGTAGCTACTGAGCAGGCCAGATAAGGACACAATTTCCTCTGCGCTATGTGATCCAAAGCAGATAAACCATGCAGTGGGCAGTGTCCAGGTGATTGCTTTATATAGCATATAGCATATAACTATTGTACAGAGTGCCCCAATAATTCATGACAGCCCATAGAACGGGACAAACAAGACAAAATGTTGCCTAGGTAGTGGTCTATGGTGAAAGGGTTAATAGTAGCAACCCTGGCAGTCTAAGGTTGTTAAGGAGTTAATATTAAAATATTTACACGCCAAAGGCCGAGAAAGGGTTAATACCAGTGTTGCTAAAGGAGTAGCGTTAATGCCCAAATCCCTAGTGTTCTAGGGGAATGAAGAAGTTAGAGGTTGTGCAATGGGTTAATATTGATGACCTGTCCTCAAATTGGTCATCAATATCAGATCGGCGGGTGTGCCGGGGGTCAGACCAGCTGTTTAAAGGGGCAGCAGCGCTCGTGCATGTGCTACTTCCTCTTCAAAATTACCAGCGTATCGTCTCCTTTGTAGAGACAGGACAATGTAATTACATCTACTCATCCCCTTCAAACTGATGATCGGCGGGGGAGCAGGAGTCTGACCCCAGCCAATCTGATATTGATTACTTATCTTGGGAATAGGTCATCAGTATTTACCCACTGCACAACAATAGGAACATCCAGCCAGGTGCAATGTCCAAAATAATTGGATTTATACAAGTTCTCCATCCAGTCCTCTTATCTGTGTGTGTACTGTGGGAAACCAGTGGACCTTTGTCATTTAATCCTTTAAAAACACCATAAAAAATTTTATGGTTGCATTGCCTTTCCTGCCCCTCTGGTTCCAGTTTTCACAGTCACAATCAGTGTGAATGAGCAGTGAGGAAAATCAGTCAGTCAAGTTCACTTAAAGGGGTTGTCCAGGTACAGAGCTAAACCCGGACATATTTCCATTTTCACCCAGGCAGCCCCCCTGACTGGAGCATTGGAGCAGTTCATGCTCCGATGCTCTCCTTTGCCCTGCGCTAAATCACGAAGGGCAAAGGCATTTTCAACAGTTCCGGCGACGTACCTGGCTCTCCACGGGGCTGCCAGGAAGCCCGGTGATGTCGCCGGCACTGATGGGCGGGCTCTAGGACAACCGCTTTAGCCTTCTTTAAAACCTAATGACCCTCCACCAACGGCGAGCAGCGCATGTCCTCAGTCCGCAGCGACGTCTTTCGGTGTTGCTGCAGAGAAGTCGGGCTTCCGACTCTGTAAGAATAAGCTGTAACTAAATTCTTCTGTTCTAAGAGCAAAAGGCAAAATAAACAGGCAAATGACCTGAAAATGTAGCTGGTTATTATGCCCAAATTGGTCATTAAGGAGTTAAAAAAAAACAGATACTCATTCATAGGCCTAGTTCACACGAACGTGTGTGATCCGTGGCCGTATTGTGGCCCGCAAATTGCGGGCCGCAATACACGGCCACAGTTCCGTGTGCATTCCGCATCACGGAGGCGGACCCATTCACTTCAATGGGTCTGCAAATCCGGAATTGCGGAACGGCCGCACGGAACGGGACCCCTCGGAAGCACTACGGAGTGCTTCCGTGGGGTTGCGTCCCGTACTTCCGTTCCGCAAAAAGATAGAACAAGTCCTATCTTTTTGCGGAACGGGCAGATCGCGGACCCATTAAAGTGAATGGGTCCGCGATCCGATGCGGCTGACCTACGGCCGGCGATCGTGCATTGCGGCGCGCAATTTGCGGACCGCAGCACGGGCACGGGTCACACACGTTCGTGTGAACCCGGCCATACACTCCTACCTGTTGACTGTGTGAGAAATCAGCAGCCCTGGGTCCTTTAACCCTTTGAAAACGCTACTGACTTATTTGCCTCTCTATACTATTTGTTGCCAAGTTTCAACCGAAATAAGAAAGTAAAGAAACCTGTTAACCCTTTGAAACCAAGCTGCGCTCTTCTGTAGTATGCCAATGGGTTGTTTTAGAGGGTTTCTGTCATGAGAAATAACGTTATGTAGCTGACTGATATTAGCGATGTGCTATTGTCAGCAGTACATAACAGTGTGCTTTATAACTCCCTGCCTACTGCCATTCTCTTAAAATAAAGACTTTTATAATATGCTAATGAGCCTCTAGGCGCTATTAGGGCATTGCTTCAGCACCTAGAGGCTCGGTCTACAGCTGTTGTAAAACTACAACTCCCACAATGCCCTGCTGTAGGCTGATACCTGTAGGCTGTTTGGGCATGCTGGGAGTTGTAGTTTTGCAACAGCTGGAGGGCCGCAGTTTAAGGATGCCTGACCTAGAGGCTCGGACAACGCACCCTTTGGAACGCCCAGGTCCAGTTGATTGACTTTCGAGTTCTCCTCAGTTTACCGTAAATCCTGCGCCTGCGCCGTCTTGTTTAGTATTCGGCGCAGCGCAGTGCTTCGTTCCTTCGGCGCAGGCGCAGTGAGGAAGCCGGCAGCAGGAGTGCGTCCTTCACTCACTGCGCCTGCGCTAAATACTAAACGAGACGGCGCAGGCGCGGGATTTACGGGACACTGAGGAGAACTCGAAAGTCAATCAACTGGACCTGGGCGTGCCAAAGGGTGCGTAGACCGAGCCTCTAGGTCAGGCATCCTAAAACTGCGGCCCTCCAGATGTTGCAAAACTACACCTCCCAGCATGCCCAAACAGCCTACAGGTATCAGCCTACAGCAGGGCATTGTGGGAGTTGTAGTTTTACAACAGCTGTAGACCGAGCCTCTAGGTGCTGAAGCAACGCCCTAATACCACCTTAGAGGCTCATTAGCATATTATAAAAGTCTTTATTATAAGAGAACGGCAGCAGGCAGGGAGTTATAAAGCACACTGTTATGTACTGCTGACAATAGCACATCACTAATGTCAGTCAGCTACATAACGTTATT